>NC_062533.1:8010514-8310514 GCF_022655615.1 Tachysurus fulvidraco
AAACATGCATGATGTAAAACCAAACAAACGTGTAGAGACTCAGTAAGATTCATTTCTATGTTTCTATGTCGAAACCTAACTCTCGAAATCGTAGACTACACCTTGGCAGCAGTGAAGTAACATCTGAATATTTATGCACTGAATGGTATAATAAATAAGCTGTCTGCCATCTTTAGTTGTTTCTGTTCCGGCCTTTTTAATTTTTTAATTCTACCAAATACTGCAACAGGCTGAACCTTCGTCATGCTATCAATCATTTAATCAGGTTATTAAATAACATTTATTTTGTTTTAAATAGCAATAACATTGTCTCTAGATTAAAACATCACAAATATCCTACTGGAAAATGATTATTAAACAAGGTTTCACTCATACTACTACTACTACTACTACTACTACTACTTCTACTACTTAATAATAATAATAACAATAATAACAACAACAACAACAACAATAATAATAATAATAATAATAATAATAATAATAATAATAATAATAATAATAATAATAATAGTAGTACTAGTAGTAGTACTAGTAGTAGTACTAGTAGTAGTAGGTGTAGGCAAGCATCTTAGTTGTATACATTGAGATTTTAAACCATTTTAAACCTGGTCTAATATGTCTGCACAAGAGGCATGTGCTTATTTACTCATAGTTCATAGAAAAACACACCTGTTCTTCGCGGCTGCTGCTCTGTCCCTTTGTCTTCGGTTTTTAAACCAGTTGCCCACTTGAGTAGGAGTAAGTCCAGTAGCTTGTGCAAGCTCCCTCTTTTTGCTGGGGTTGGGATAAGGGTCCTGCAGATACCATTCCCGCAGCAAATGTCTGGTCCTTTCTTTGAAGCAGTGCGTCTTTTGTTCTCCGTCCCAAATAGTTTTGGGGAGTGGAAACTTCTTCCGCACCCTGTATTTGTCTACCGGCCCTAGCGGGCGGCCCCGAAGCTTTTCCGCTTCCCGGTAGTGCGACTCAAGCCACAGCGCTTGCAATTTCGAATGAGAGTCTTTGGTGAATTTGTGGTTCTCCACGATGTGGTAAAGCTCGCGGAAGTTGCCAGTGTGGAAGGCCACGATGGCGCGCGCTCGCAGCACCGACTCGTTCCGGTTTAGTACCTCACAGGCAGCGGGCGCCACAGGCAGCGACCACAGGAACCGACCGAGGCGCTCGATGTCGCCGCTTTCCTCCAGAGTCTCACACACCCCCGCTACTTGCTGGGGGCTGAAATTCAGCATTGGCAACTGAAACATGAAGGCTGCACTTTTTCCCCCGCCTCGAGGTGCTCCGTCTTTCGTTATGATGCCTCTCCGTCTCACTCCCTCCCGAATGCAGACAGGCAGGAAAGCAATGGCGGAGAAAGGAGGCGAACCGTTAGATGATGCTGAGGAGAAATGGATGGTGCCACACTTGGCCGAGTGTATAAGCCTCGAAAGGCGATATAGAGAGCTGAAGTGAGCGAGAATATAGCGCAAGAGCGGCGATATTTTTGAGGAGGGGGAAAAAGACGCTCTGTCCTTGTCTGATTTTCTATTGGACCTGGCAGATTGATTGCGTAGTTGCCATGAATTCCTGTCAATCACTGTCAAGCTGTGCCAATCACGTGGAATGGGGTGCAAATAGATTTCAGCACCTTTCAGCACCTCCCAGTGCGTTTTTGCATTCCTGGCCAATCTTAATTTTGTGTACATTTCTTCATTTCATTGAGGTGTGTTCTGGTGTTGCCTCTGCAAGGTTTATGTAACAGCTTCTGGACTGAATATTGCAGATAACTGTCTTCGGAATAAATCTAGTTTAATCCACAGAACAGCCTGTCTGTCAAAAGCAGATCTCAGATGTCACACATGGTCTTTATCACAACATGGCCCAATACACATGTGAGACGACAGAGAGACTGTTCCTTTTGCAGTTCATATCTTACGTTTGTAGAAACCACGTCCAAAAAAATTGGCAGATGATAATGAACCAGATAATAAACACATGAAAAGTAATGACGTAAGTTTGACGATATAAAAGAACAAATCAAGGGTCGCTCAATTATGAATTAATCTAAAACGGGGAGCATCAAACTCAATGCCCAGCCAGATTTAAAGTACACTGGATAGAATCGTGCGTGAAATACAGTTTGTATAGCTATGTATTGACAATCTAGGCCTAAAACCCCTGGGGATACACTACTTGCAATTGATTTCAGTCGATCTGCATTTACATTTACATCCTTTTGGTTTTGATTGTTAGGAAAATATATGAATATCCACATTCCCTAGTGCTAGTTCACACTCTGCATGAGAGTTTGCAGAATGGTGCAGACGTTCTGTTAAATGATAGAACTATATATAATGAGAAAATCGTGTAAGGTCCAGCTCGTCGTGTAAGAATGCCGTAAAACGGGTGGACAGCCGCAGTTTAGTGTCAGCCACAGTTCGCTTTGTGACCGAGAGGAGACGGTAAGGAACACGGCGGATAGATAGCGCAGATGGTTTGAAGTGTCGGGTCAGATTATTTCACGGCTGGCTACAGTAGAAAGTTCATTCTAACGGAAAGCCCCTGATACTGTGGTTGCAGATACACAGAGTTCAGCTAAAGAAAAACCTCGGGCCCTTTCTCTATGATGAATGAGCCTCATATTCATCTCTACACGTTTGTTTGGTTTTACATTATGCTTGTTTTCTTTGTTCCAGATCAATCAAATTCCAGCCGAATCTTTTGTAGCTTAACGCAGGCAGTAATGCAAATTATTACACACACACACACACACACACACACACACACACACACACACACACACACACACACACACACACACACACACACACACACACACACACACACACACACACACACACTATGTATATATACATAAATATTTGCATATAATATAACAGCACTCGTACAACAACAACAACAACAACAATACTACTACTAATAATAATTTATTATTATTATTATTATTATTATTATTATTATTATTATTATTATTATTATTATTATTATTATTAATGTCTTATAAATATAGTATTGTATTAATATATTGTCATAATATAATAGTAGTTATACAAGTAGTATTAAAGTGTATTATGTTATTGTTTTTATTTAAAATACTATTTTTCTTATTATTATTTTATATAACATGATAATTATAATTATAAAGAAAAAATACATCTGCTCGGACATGGTAATATATACAATGCAAAAACACCAAATCCTATGTACAATCATTCATTTGTTTTTAAGGACAACTTAATATCATACATTTATTGTTTACATTTAGTGTAAAGATTATGGCCCAACAAGACGATATACAATCGAAATGAAACTGTCTAATGCTTTGATAATTGATTTCAAGTGCATTCTACAAATTAAACCTAGACTGTATGACCGAACAAAACGTTAATATAATAAATATAGTGATATTTCATGTGATGTCTTGTAGATACATTTAAAATATCCATTGTGTCACTCCTGAGGATAGCGGAATAAAAGCACAGCAATCTTGTAACAAAAATGATTAGGCTATTGTGGGCAATCCCTCCTCCCTAATTTCAACAACAGCTAATCAAATGCTATTTTTGTCTCTTTTTTTTTGGTCATGGAGGCTTTTTAATCGCCCAGAGTGAATAGAAAGCTCATCTGTTAATCACAGCCTAATACTCAAACGCGAATGAAATAATTCTAGCCTTAGAATAATCGACAGTGGCTCGAGACCTATTATTTTGTCATTGTCATAAGCTTTCTGCTCTCAGGGGACCAAAGACGAAAAGCCCAAGGTCACTCATTAGAGTAGAACTAATGTATGATTGTGCTTTAGAAACACAGCAACTTTAAACAGAACTTTTTATCTAAACGCAGAGTTGGCTGCGAATAAAACCGGGGTATGTATGTATGTATGTATGTATGTATGTACGTATAAATAAATAAATAAATAAATAAATAAATAAATAAATAAATAAATAAATAAATAAATAAATGTTTAATGTAGGGTTTACAGTATATGAAATTAAATGAAAAGTGTTATTGCTGCTTTGTAATTTCCTCTGGACACAAATTATCCGAAAACATTAGATGCTTTAGATAGCTGCAAAAATCGGGAAGTAAGTTAATATCATTCATTCATTGTCAGTCAGTCGTTTGTTCAGAATGCACATTATCACGCGACTTGAGAATAATACACAGGATGGACTGAACAAATCATCACTGAATGAATCAACAACATAAGGAGTCTTTTTCTCCTTTCGCTTTCCTCTAAGGTTCCACGATGAATCAGTTGCTAGAAGCAAGTGAGTTACCGTAAATAATAGCACATACCCGACTCTCCAAAGTCGTAAATGCTACACGGATTTTCTTCTCTATAGGCCAACAAGGTGCCATGATTCCTCTCCAAACACAAGCATGTTTGTGAGCTTCTCAGGATTAGAGGATCATTTGAGAAATTTGTTTCCTTTTTGCTTGGCAATCACTTTTTGTCCTCAAGCTAAGCCTCTTTCCCCGACACAGAAAAAGTCAGAACTCGAAGACAAATTCAGAAAGATGTTTACCACAGTTATCATACTTTAAAGCTAAGAGTGTTATTTATCTATCAGGGTAGGTGTTACAGCTGCATATGAATAATTTCATATATCATATGTCTAATGGGACCTGGGATGATTTAGCAATTTGATGCTCCATTTGATGCAAAAACAATTTTGTATTCATTAAAAGAGCAGCAAAAGATAGATGTCTAAAAACAATAGATAGATGTCTAAAAAGGCTTTTCATGATGAATGAATGAATGAATGAATGAATAAATAGATTAATTAATGAAAGTCAGGTTTTCCATCTTTAATTAAACTGGTACTACTGTTATTATTATTATTATTATTATTATTATTATTATTATTATTATTATTATTATTATTATTATTATTATTATTATTATTATTATTATTATTATTATTATTATTATTATTATTATTATTATTATAAAACCAAATGGGATATTTTCAGTTTATAGTATGCCTATATTTCAGAGAAGACAAACGTCCACGTTTGTTTCCAACACAGTAAGTATTTACAAGTAGCTATTTAATCTAGAACCAGTTCAAACATTGGTCTGCTAAAAAGAATGAGATCTGCAAAAGTTCACAAACTTAATATTTATAATATTTGTTAATATTTTCTTTAAACTTAGATTGTAAAAACAATAACTTGAAATTGCTCACCTTAAAAAGATTCTGAATTCAATTGAATAAAAATATTGTATTGCACTGTAAACTGTCAAGCTAATTGTTTCAATGTGCTTTATTCAGTTTCTTGTTAAAAGCTGACCTCAATACATAATCTATGGGGGGAGGGGGTGTTGGGGGGGCGTGGCGTTATCATTTTCCCACTTTCCTGCACATATGAATATCTTAACCTAACCTTCACAGTTGTTGGTTTTTCAGATGACCATAATCAGATTCTAATAGTAGCAGACATGGTATGAAGCATCAACCTTCAAAGGAAAAAATAATATAATAAACTATGAATATAAAAATTCAATTTAAACAATGATAAACTTAATCTGATTAATGCTATTTTCTACATTTGTCTTAATTATACACACTATGAAGGCCACTGCAATACATGCAAACAAACTGTCATTAAAAAAAAATCTTCACAAACTCACAAAAGGGTTAAAAACAAACTAACAAAAAGCAATACACATGCAATGGATATACAAACCTCTGTAAGCATCTAAAAATGGCCATTAACAGCAATCTATGTCATAATAAGGTTTCAGTAGTCTGCAACATTTGACACTTTACCAGGAAATAAACACTTAACCAGCCTTCCAAACCCTTCCCATGCACAGTGAGAAATAGGAAAAGAAGAACCAAGAGCTTGCAGTTTCAGGATTAAACGGTTGAATAGATCTTTGGCACGATAAATGTTGGAGAACACGTCCATTTTAACAAATGGATGTTTAAAGGGATTGCACAAAAGAAGCCTTTTTAGAATGTGTACCATAAATTGCATAGCTTGAACTTTGCCAAAAGTCACTGGAAACATGTTCAGTATTCTGGTTAAGCACTTTATCTGTGTGTTTGGAAAAAATGTGGACTGCATTCAAGAAAAAGCATTTGATACCCAATGTAAAATATTAAGGTGAATGACTTGATTTTGGGGCTGTTTTCTCCTTAGTGGTACAGAAGCTCTTGCAGAGATTGAAAACATCATAAATAATCACTGTGTTCCAGGATATAATGTAACCCATGGTTACAAGCAGGTTGAAACTTGCATATGTATATCTGTATCTTTCAACATGATTTTCCACATGACCCAAAGACACATCCTGTACATAAATGAATAGAATAGATTTCAAATTTTGAAAGCAGTTTTGCAGAAAGCTAAATCTGCAAAGTATGTTGGATTTTTTTTTCTATTGATGTTGCTATAGTTTTTAATAGTTTTATAGTTTCAATGTTTTTAATTTTTATGGAGTCAGAGAGTCAAAAATATTCTGCAATAAGATGAATATTGAAACTGTTGACCTGCTGTGAGTCCCCATTTCTTGTGGCATGAAGGTGCCTGAATATACTATGACAGATCAGCAGCCAATCAGGGAAGTAAAAAATAATATATTATGATCATGAGATTAAAAAAAACATTCAACCACAATAATTTTTTACCTTTCCCTTTGTTTTGGTGTGAAGCTAGTTAATAATGATAACTTAGCCGATTCTTTATAGAGTTTATATCACAACCCAGCTGGCCCAAGTTATTGAGTGTGGCACATGATAAATGGCTAGTAAATAGTGGAAGGTGTTCACATTCTCTCCATATTTTCACAGATATACTTCAAATGGTAATGGCAAGGCACTGTATATTTCCTCTGTTATACATATAATATCCCACAGGCCAGACATTTAAAGAATATGAAAGATTGTTGTCACATGCAGAGAATAATAACTACTTTCCAGATATTACTGAATCCTCTTTAAAGCTGCTGTGGGTCTCTGCAGCCTCCCTGGTAAGTTTTTGTCTTGTCTTTTGAACTACCTTGGGAGGTCACTGTGGTGTTCCATTTTTTTTTGTTTGTAGATGATGTTCTTTAAAGTCGTCTGTGGTACACCTTTTAGAAATTCTTTTATACCTCTCCTGATCAATACTTTTCAACAATTTTGAACAAGACACCATACATGCTTTTTAAGAAGACCATTGTTTTAAGCAGTTGGATATAGAAAATCTTACAGAAACAGCTGATCTGGCGTTAATAGCAATGATTTTGAACATTAAATTGAACGTGATTGGTGAAAAGGGTGTGCAGATTTTAAAGGGTTTTGTACATTTTTTAATTTTTTACTCTAAAATGTTTGTTTTCCACATTATTTTTATGGAAAAGTTCCAACATGATTGTAAGAGAGGCGCTGTGTAGGTCAAGTTTGTCCTCTAAAGTAAGAGTATGTATATAGTTAAGAGAATCATGTGTGAACGCAGGGTACACGAGGAAGTGCAAGTTGCAGCACCGCATCAGCTAAACAAAACCCAAACCCTTGGCAAGGCGTAAACCAAATATTTATGTTACACCGCTCAGTATTACTAGACAAAAAGGTTTTTTGCTAGTGAAAGTAGTAGTGCTTGGGTGGCATGATATGGGACCAACTAAGCGGGAGCACACACACACACACACACACACACACACACACACACACACACACACACACACACACACGCCAAGTACACAGTACACCCTCTTTTAATTTTGATTTTATTTAGCAGGTCCTCACCAATTTCTATTGGTGATAAAATAAATTCAGTTGACTAAAAAAAATTTCAACAAGTACTCATTCTTTTCCCAAAAAGTAAACCAAAATTCAGAAACATTTGTTCTAGCATTAGTCCATATGCCAGCTTTACTGCACTGTAGATTGAAGCAGGACATTGAATCCTAATTTTGGGTTCAGTTTGTCCTTTTACTGCATGTTTCTCTCACTTTACTTATCCTCAGTTTTGTTTTCCCTAGGCATTTATATGTTACCTTACAGATCTGACATGCTCCTAGTTTTTAATTTTCCTTTTTATAATTTTCAATGCTTCTGACATTTGTCTGGTATTTCATGCTGGTGAAACTGAATGATTTCGAGTGTTTTTTTTTTTAGCCTTTGCATATACAGCTTATTCAGGCACATTCTTATCCACAAACTTTTTATAGCTATTGAAAGTAATAGTAAGGGCAAACATAGCAGTGCTGGCAGTGATGGTCACTGCTGATAACAATATTATGGTACACTAGGCAGAGATGGTATGTGTTCACTGACACCTTGTTTCTTTGTCTTTTTCAGCGATCAGTGAAATGTGATTGAAAATGCTTATTGTGCAGTAAAATCATATCTAACCTGCTGAGTCATTGCAATAACATTTATACATAGTGAGAAGGAGAAAAAAACTGTGTGTGCCCTGAATGTGTAGTTTCCAGGTTTGTATTTAAATTCATGTGCATTTAACCGAAATCATTGCAGTGGGCACAGAGAAAAACATTCAAATTCATTAACTGCTCATCCTGTTCAATTTATAAATATCTGTGTCAGAGAGAGCTTTGCTTGATAGTTTATATGTGTGCAAATGTGTTGTAACCAAGTCTAGCATTGACACTCTGAAAACATGGTAAAAAAACAGGTTTCAGTACATATTTCTAGAAATATGTCTAGAAATGTTTTACTTTATAAGCTTATGTTGTGGTAACTTGACCCTTAGGCATGATGACACCCCTGACAGCTTAGATCCACACAGACTATGCAGTGTTGCTGTGAGACTACATAATTACATTACAACATTGACTAGAAGGATCTTGGCATAACCTGAGCCTGTGTGTGAGACAAATTAGTTGCTATGCAATTTCAGGCCACTGTGTCAACAATTTCAAGTAGAGATGGAGAGCACTGCTTTCTGATTTGAAAACTGGTCTTACATAAAGATTACATTAGTGCTTGGGTACAGGAGATTAGAGACTTCACAGTTAACCTGTTCCCTTGCCTATCTGTTCTTATCATGAGAAGTGTTTTATTATACGTTGCAGGTTGGAGAGTTAGTGGGTTTATAATGCTGGGTCAGCATTGTAATCCACACCTCACTAGGTTAAAACAGCCCATGCTGCCCTGATCAATGTTGTAACTAGGAGAGGCTTTCCAGTTTAATCCACATTGGGTTATTTTTAGCCCAGCTTTTGTAATGTGTATAGCAAAAAGTAAAAATTGAAAAATAGCAGAATAGACACAGGCATATCAAGTGTCCCTTGTGCAGCTGGCCAACCACATAGCCAATCTATAATAGACGTTAGTATGAATAATAGCCTTTCCAAGCAGGTGAATTTTAAAGAACTCTCAATTCATGGATAGGCTAACAAGCAGTTGCAATACATTCCCTACTGAAGTAGTGCTCTAAAGTAGATACTTTAGAATTTCACATTTCCAGCACAATGATGACTCACAGAGAAAATGTGCAAAAAAAACCACTGAAATAAATAATTCTCATCTCACAAACATCTCAGCCTAAAGAAAGAAAAGAAGAAAAAAAACAACAACACACACATACACACACAATACAATCTTTTCTTCAGAATATGGATCTCCTTCTACAATGTCTTTTTTTTCCATGTAGGATATGTATGATTAATATAAGTCAGAAAGGACTGTTTCCAAGGTGGTATGTTTGGATCTTGAGCTGATGAATAATGGAGGAAGTAGCGGCTCCCATGCATGTTTCATAATGCCTGCTCTCTGTGTCTGTGCTTAGGGACTGGCAGACCCAGTGAGTGTCAGCTTGTCATACAGAGCGGTACACTCTAATTTCTGCTTGAAAAAGCATAACTCCATTTCTGCTTTCACAAGCATATAGAAGCCTGATTTGGTTCTACCTTGTTCTGTACAATAAATCTGCTTGCTAGACTTTTTTACTTGTGTCATGGTTTTAATGAGGCCAGACATCAAACTATTACACTTATATGGGAGGATTATCATCTGGATTCTATTATCACTAAAAAGTGCAGGGAACTCAAGCATCAGGTTTTGCTAATGTATGTACAAATACTGACACAATGAAAATGAATATAAACAAAGCTAAGGTCAAAATTATAAGATTAAAATTACTCCATTAAATCAATAGTGTGCCAATAGATATGGACAACATTACCAAGAGAATGCTGTCCATGTAAAGTTTATATTTTTATTCATTATTAGGAACACTTGGAAATTCATGCAGATTTCTAATCTGCCAATCATGTGGCAGCAGCACAATGCATACAGGTTTCAGTTAATGATAACTTATATCACCATAACGAAGAAAAACTTTGAGCTACAGTATATGACAAACTAGAAAGGCTGCTTTGAGTATTTCAGAAACTGCTGATTTCCTGGGGTTTTCCCCGCACAACAATCTCTGAGGTTTAGACAGAATAATGTGAATAACAAACAAAAAAAAATCCTGCAGTGTTTCGGCAGAAAAACTGCAGAATAAAACACCTTGTTGATAAGAAAGAGATCAGAGAACAATGACCAATCTTGTTTGAGCTGACAGGATGTCTGTAGTAGAAGTCTAAAGTAACTCAAATAAGAATTCTAATCAACCATGACGTCTCTTTTCACAATATAATATTGACAGAATAACAATTGCTTAGATTTCTGCTACTAGGTAATCAAGACTATCAATATGACAGATTAATAAATGATTGCTTCTACTTTCTTATAAACAACAATGCCTGTATTTTCAGGAATACCAATGACTCACAAACATTTTTAAGATTCATACATGAGGATTAAAGATGGCAACGGCCACTACATAAACTGGGTCTGAGCCAACTCATTAAGTAAGGCTGTTTGAAGGGCCAGGACTAGTGTCACTGAAACGAGAAAATAGTCTGATTTGGTCACGTGACAATCCACCGGTAAAGCCAATTAGCAAGTAGATAGTAAGAAGTAAAAAGTCTTCCACAACCTGAAGTTAGGAAATTTATAGGAACAGGCACGAAGCATGGAGGTGTTCAGTTAGAAACAGCTTCAATTAAAAATAGTAGAAAGAAAAAAAATGAGGGTTTTGCCAGGATTTTAGCCTTTTATATTCATTAAAACAGATTCTTAAAAGGTAAAAGCTAAGTTTAGGAAAAAGGCTAGCTATTAGACCTAAATATGACTGAAATTCATTTTATACAGTAAAATTAACACTACTTAAACTTTGGTGATCGTGTCTACATTTCAAAACACAAGGGCGCTCTAATTCCATAAAAGCAGGTCTCTCTTAATGTTAGCATATGTGAAGCAACTTAAACAACCTTGGCCTTTCATCCAGTGCCCTGTTCCCTGATTTAGGTGTGTTAGTGTGTGAGTGTTGAAAGGCAGCACTTTAGGGAGGAAAGTAATCTGTCTTTTGGGACTGTTGATGACTGACCTCTGAGTGACACATGCCCTGGTGACCTGCAGTGTGGGACAATAATGCCACCTAAGTGTAGCTGAGCCTCTTGAATTGTATGTACTGTACCACTCAGCGGTTCAGGCCAAAGGGAAGATGATGTTCACAGGTGAATAGTCTAAACCACACAAGCATGATTGACATACACACATCATCACTTTGTTGTACTATCCTAACTATTTGTGAGGACCTCCTACTGACATAATTATTAATCGCACCTATACCTGCATAAACATAAACGTTAACCTTAACATCATAAAACAAAAAGAGGCCATTTGTTTTTTATATGAAAGCATTCATTTTGTTTGTTTGTCTCAGGAATCAAATCCTAAACCTTGTATGTGCAAGGCAAAAGTGTGAAGACTACGTTTGTCAAAAGGGATAAACAAACTTGCATAAAACTATTTTTTTGCATCATATGGCACACTTCTAGTCTCAATCAAGTGGTCTTTTTATTTTGACCCTAAACAACCGGAATCCTTCATATTAGGCTTTATGAATTTGAATTAAATGTACCACAGGCAAACAGTAAATCCATATAAAAAAACATAAAACACAGAACACTCTTGTGTTCCAGTTTAACAGCTGTATCCCAGGTTTGGAGATCATCCCATTTGATGCAAGTGACAAAGCTTATTCAAGTATTTGAAGAGAGTGGACCTGGGTGCATGTTAATATGATCAGTGGATCTTAAGCAGAATTATGAGTGGCTTGGAGGATAAGCTCATAAACCAGACATTATTGACTAATCATATGGCTTAGGGAGAGTCAGGACAGCCAAACAGAAATTATACCAGGCTTTTTATTCCAGATCGGCTTTTCTGGGTTAATGCCCAAAGTCCTGTATTTGGGGATTCCTGGCCTAAGACACAAAATGGTTGCCAAGGGGTGACTGACATGTGCTCTAGACTACCTTAACGGAGATTGACTAAGCAGCACTGGCAGACACTGTATGCTGGGGAGAGTGTCATTCTGAATTCTTTGTGTTTTTGCGCTCTAAGCCCAACAAGCAAAAAACAAAGCTATAAGAAAAAAATTATAAATGAAAAGGTTTTATGTTCTGCAAATATAAATTTTTCATTTAAAAAAGGCCATTTGCTGTTAAATAATAATACAGTTGCACCTGTGCTTTCTTTATCCTTAACGCTTGCACTCGAATACTTTCTTTAAACATTTACCATATATAGCATAACATTTTCTACAACTATGCAATTGTATTGAAGAGTGCTGTCATGTTAAGGAAGTTCACACAAGCAGAGCAGAGCCTTATTACAAGCAGCGCAGTGAGAACAAATTATTAAATATTTTCATAGCCTCTTGGGTTGGAACTGAGCTCTGACTTCTAGCTCTTATCTGTACCTCTTACCCTGAGATATGACTAGTTAAGCAGTGCTGGTATATCTGAAGGAGCAAGGTGCAGTGTGAGGAGTGATCAGAGCTTTGAGGTAAGAGGGAGCTGGTCCATTATTGGCTTTTTAGACAAGCATTAGTGTTTTAATTCTGATGCGTGCAGCTACCGGACGTCAGTGGAAGAAGCACAGCAATGGGATGATGTGTGAGAACTTAATGCAGATCATTTAAGCTGACATATATTCTATGCTATTTAATCTTTTGTTCTATATATTGTGTACTGTATATATACGTGTGTATCATATAATAATACAATATACAAATCAGGATATAAATTTAGTTATCTAATGAACAAGTCAGAATTGACAATGGCGAGCAAATATTCTTTGAGCTGGTATGAGCAAGAAACCTTGAGAGGAACCAGAGACATGCAAGAATCTTCTGGGTGACACTGAATTGATGGATCATTATTTTTCTTCAACTGTGTCCTATAATGTGAAAAACTGCTAAGTGTGTTTAAAGTATGCTCAATATTGAGCAGAAAAATACTAGAGTGATTTTATTACATACAATTGTACTTAAGTGTAAGTGTTATTTTAGAGCATTTATACTCAAGTGTTATTGAATTTGTATTCCAAAAATGCTTTTATTAACATCTTCTACCTTTTAAGTACTCATTACAAATCTCAAAGGATTTTTCTTCTGTCATCTAGCCAACACTGTAGGCTAGATTCAAATTCAGATTAGCATCTGCTGTGATATTCTCCTGCTACACAATATAACACTGTAGCTGTCCATGTGTCTAAATACGAATAAGCCTTTAAACTGCAGTGTTGACCTGGAGAATGAGCAATCCTGGCTCTATGTCAGTAAAAAGTTTCATTTGCTAGACTAGGCAAAGACTCATAAAATGATGTGTCTGCCTAGGTATGCTTTTTTTTTATAGGATAACATTAACTGACTATATGTAACTAAGGTAGCGTGTTTTCTTTGCTAATGCCAAAATTACTATCAATTCAAGTAGCTAAGATAAATTGTATAGTCAGTAATTCAGATTCAGATTAACATCAGTTCTGTACATGTTTTACTATTGATTAAGTCAATAGCAAATTAAGCTATACTTTGACAAGCAAACCTATGATTTGAATACGGCAAGCAGAGATTAGTTGTTAATTTTAAAGCAAAAACAGCATAATAGCTCTAAAACTACTACTACTACTACTACTACTACTACTACTACTACTACTACTACTACTACTACTACTACTAATAATAATAATAATAAAATCTTCTTCTGTTTGGATAAGTAATGCTAAAATGAAAATATGACTAACTTAATTTAATAATTGAAATCATTTACTTTTAAATATTTGAGTGTGTTTATATCTATAATTTCAACTAAGATTTTGACCCATTCGGTTCCCTTCAAAAGTATTGGAACAGCCAGGCCACTGAAGAAGTTTCTAAACAAGTTACAACATGGCTTTTGTTTAAACCCAATCATTTTTCAAGTGATCAGAAATATTGACATATGTGACTGACAGATGTTCCTTGTTGCCCAGGTGCCCTGTTAGATTGATTATTTAATTAATAGTTATGTTATAAGTAATGTTTTTCTCAATGATCTTGGTTTGAGTTGTGGCTGTGAAGTCAATTTTTTTAACATAAAACCAACATGAAGAGTCCAGAGAGCTGTCAATGGGATACTAGCCATTTTGAAGCTGATGAAAGAAAGAAAAGCAATCAGAGCCACTGCATATGTATTGGGCATAGCCAGTTCAACAACTTGGAATGCCCTGAAGGAGAAGCAAACCACTGAGGTACTAACAACCAGACTTTAACAGGGTGGCCAAGAAAAACAGAAGCAGTTGGTGACAGAAACATTGTGAGACCTGTGAATATAAACCCTAAACGACAGTCAGTGGCATCAGCAACAACCTCCACAGGGCAGATACAGTCAGGTGAAGGTATCAAATCCACCGCTATATTTCTGCTCGCTTTTTGAGAGAAGAAATAAAGATGCCGTTCCACAAGATCCAAACCTCAAGATCCAAACCTCTCATCAGTAGTAATCTAAAGGCCAGATTCTAAGCCTAGGCCTAAGAGTGGAAAAAGAAACATATAAGCTTATCAGCCAAGCACAGCGGAGGTAGTTATGGCTTGACTTAACTTAGACCTTCACCAATTTAGCATGTACTTCAAGAGGTGACTAAAGAGAGAAAACACCCCCAAAAAATGGAATAAGGTGCACCACAAACTTGGAAAATCACCACAAAAGAAGAATGCAACGGTTTGGTGAATTCAGTGGGTCATCATTATTTTCTTCATGACTATCTGTTCCTATAATTTGCTTACCTAAAATAGGTTTCTTATATGTTTATGATATACATTGTTTAACACATCTAGATGGAAAATAATAAACTTGAAGCATAAAGTATGATCTTTTGTCCAAAACCCAAAATGTTTTCAGTATATAGCCAAAAAAAAAAGAAGAAAAAAAAAGAATTGCTGTTCCAATACTTTCAGAGGGAACAGTATATTTTTACTTCAGTATACTTTCTCTAGAACACTATAAAATGTCCACTGGGCTCTAAATCTTCCTGCTTCCCTGTGTACATCCAGTGTACAGCATCCTCTGTTCTGTTCATGATTTCTGTAGTGAGTGACAAATTATGTTGTACTCTGTAAATGAGAACAGTCATGAGTGGGCTGGGCAGAGAGACAATGTCAGCCTTAAGAATGTGAGATCATGCCATAAGCTTGGAGACAGCGCCGCAATTCTGATGTCATGTGACTAACAGTTGCGTCTTTTCTAGTCTAAAAAATGCATAGTTTCACTTTAGAATGCTTCGATTCTTGATTTTGATTGAAATATATGTACTATGATGGCATTATGCCAATTAATGTAATAAATCATAAACCTTCATTCATTAATGTGCTTTATGCTTTGAGTGATATTCAACAAAATGTTGTTGTTCTTTGTTTTTGTTTTTTTTACTAAAAAGTTGCTAGCGGCCCAAGTCTAAAAAATAAGCTCTATGATTTAAATAAACAAAAATCAAAAACTCAATGTTGTGTTCAAATTTCTCACTGTTGTTGTAATTGAATGTTTGCCCTCCTGGCTCTGTATATAAAAAGAGCTACAGTTCAGAATACTATGGTTGGCTCCCTTCTTTTGGACACAGTAGAGAAGAGAACGTTAAGAACAATTTCTTTCCCCTCTGTACCTCTTTATTTCAGAGTAAGTGGTATGTGAGGGTGGGCAGGAAAGGAAGGGGGAGCAATCCAAGCAAAAAGAAGGATTGAAGAGTAAAAATGGGCAAGAAAAAAAAAATGACATGCAGCAGTTGTTAGTCACCTAGCAACAAGTCCTCCATCAACCCCCCACCCCCACCCTCTAGCTCATGCAGCCTCTCTTCCAAAGTCTCCCCACTGTGTTCCTTAATTCAGTAAATGTGCTACGGATGTGTGCACCTCCTCCTCTCTCCCCCTACATCCCTTGCCCCTGACAAAGCACGCTGTGAGGTGGGCTGTAGGACATAGGCCTCCACCTTACACACATCCACTCAGCCGTCCCATTGACCGCCGAGGCCTTTCTCCCAGCATACAGTGGGCTTGGGGACAAAGCACTGAAAAGAGGGGCAGACCAAACAGGGAAAACATTTGCTTGTAATTGTGATTGACTGCATAATTAAAATGATGTTCTTTTTTTCATGGGGGGCTCTAAATGCTGGGGAGGGGCAGAGGGACCCTTGTTAAAGCCTGCACTTTGTCACCTTGTAATGAGGAGAAAGCGTTCCTGCTGAGAAGAGGGGCAAATATTGAGATCGCTCCAGGAACAACTCAGAGCACCTCTTCAAGTGTTTTCACAAAGAGGACAAAAATGCAGGGAGATCTCACCCATCTTACACTTACCCTCAGAAATAAGTAGGCAGTTGTGAGGAAACAAATGAAAATAGGCAAGAAAACTGAAAGGCATACAGACAGAAAGAGGAAGATGCTCAAACTCACACATATTGTACAAACTGGGTATCTGGGAACCTTCATTACAGAGCTGATTCTACACATTTAATAAAAGGTAACAAAGCTACACTTTGTCATCTTGTAAATACAGAGAACATATTGACAGGTGTTGAGATTTGAGCCATTTTGTGAATACATATGGGATAAACCCGTTATACCTGCCAATGGGATGTGTAAGTTTGTGTTTTTGTTCAAGAAATCAGCTGCACACGAACACACTGGACAGTTTCTGCCCCTGTAGATGCTTCAATTGAGACATTCAGAACAACAAATTGGAGGCATTTGCCATCAAACTTCCACCCCAGGGGGCTCATAAGGAACATTCATGCCCACTCCCTTCAAGGTTAAGTTGTTTTTCGCTGCTTTCCAATTTCAGGATTACCTTGGCGACCATTCTCTTCTGTCAGTGGGCTGTCTAAACTGTTTCTCCCCTTTGTCCCACCTCTGTGGTTCCACTGTACCCAGCTGACATTGGGTGTCAGCTGGGCACATGGTCCCTGGCTCTGGACCATAGGAACAGAAAATGACGTTACCGGCAAACATACAGAAACTCTGGGTAAATTATATGATTTTTCCTTATGCATGTTTGGTTTTTCTGTCTTTATGTAGTGATGAGCCAAAAAAAAGATTATATACTAATGAAGTATGGTGATGACGTCTTCTGTTACATTAGGTGGACAAAAGTAATAATAAAAAAAGATGCAAAAAAAACAAAACCCTAATGTCAAGTATTTTAACCAGAGTGTGAATGATACACACAAAATTAGAACAGTACCTAGTATACACACACACACACACACACACACACACACACACACACACACACACACACACACACACACACCATATAATTATTAGACAATCTTGCTCTATGAAATGTTTCCATAGTTTTGTTCTAGTGGAAAAGTTTATACTTGCTGGTGTAAGCTTTGTAACTGTATTTTTTTTTGCATTATGGTATCTGACTATAATTTGCTGTGCAATGTGAATTTGCATGGTAGATCACAGGCTTGGAAATGTAGCTTCTGTATTTACTTCTGTTGTGAGAAAATGACATTTTTTTTCTTTTTTGTACTAGGCTTAGATATGGGATAGGACAACCAAGGGCAAAGGCAATATAGTGTAAATAAAGGCAGACTAGTAGGAGAGTGGCAAATACATCAGGGATTAATAAAATAAATAAATAAATACATTTAAAAAATAAATTGCAGTGTGCCACATGGGCATGCATTGAATCTTGTCTTGAATTCATTTCTTGCAAGCAAATTCACTGACAGCCAGCTTTTATGAGAAGTAAGAGAGATTAATAAGATTTAACAGAAGGAAATTTAATGTAAAGTGTTACAAAACATAGCATTTGCTCCATTTTCCAATTTGAGCATCAGCTCTTTAAATTGCTCAGAATAAAATGACCAGACTTCCAAAAAAGAGAAACCTGTACAAGTGAAAAGACCAAGGACTTGTCTTTTCAAAAAAATCAGCTGTCCTTGAATCTACAATGTACCTATGATCACTTAAAGTAAGACAGTAAGAACATTGAAAAAAAAAATCACTTTTAATATAATCACTAGATTATTTCTATGTCATAAAGGTCTTAATATGCTGTATTTAAATAATTATTGAAAGAATGATCTTAAATACATTTTGGTACAATCTTATGAATATGCCAGTGTTAACTGTTTTTTTTAATAGTTTAATTAATATTTCTTTAATTAAGAAAATCTTTTCTGCGTGATATTTTTATTGAAATCCAGCAGCACAGAAGAAATTATTTTATGCTCTATCTGATTAATAATTGGTATCTGTGATAAAATATCATGTGTATTATCATGTGTACTTTTTTAGCAATACAATTAGAATTTTATTTAAGCGTGAGCAAGAGATGGCAGGAAAGTGTTTATAGACTAAAAAAATTAATGTTTTCAAACAACAGTTATAATTTTAATAGAGGTGACAGATAGAAACTAAAAAAAAAATAACTTTTTTCCTTGATTATCAGATATTAAAAAATAGGCTGAAGGGTGAATAGGATTTTTTCATGTTGCACTGAAAGTGAGAACACATTTAGCATCACCTTAGATATTAATGAAATTAAACTATAATTAAAATTAGTTTTAAAAGGTCGAAAGTACATAATGAACAGGGGTGGGTGATGGGGTCATGTCCAGGTCAGGTGAGCTCCTGCTATGACAAGCTCTCACATCTACAGTAATGTGTCTGGGCAGAAAGCAAGTGCAGAGTTGTGAAACCTGCTTTCCTTCCCACAGCTCGTCACATATCTCTCTAAACATGTCTCTCAGCTGATGCCAATTAAAGAGATTCTATCTTAGTTTAAAAGTAGTGCTGTTCCTCTCCTTTTCACTTAGTATATCTCACAAGGATACCAGAAGCCAGGTAGCAAGATCGTGACATCCTGTACACTTCTGTCCTGTTGCAAGAATCTTTTCACCTGTACAAAGAAAAGCCCATTGATTGTGTCTATAGCCCTAGAGAAGGAAAAAAGGATATATATCTGCTCTGAGCAGCATTTCACTAACGTACACATTTTCTTCAATCATATGAATCCCATTACAACAAACAGGTATTTTTGGCTTCTGCGTTAATGCTGAACATTCATCCACACACAATATAAGCAAGAAGCCTGGCATGTAAACACGTCAAGGTCATTTTTCACACAGAAAATCGCTTTATGGTTTGAAATGCAATTTTGATCATGGAGTAACAAGAAATGATTTACATGGCATCCTTTGTTGAACATCCGAAATATGAAAACCATAGGTAATGTTTCTTTCTCAATTTTTGTCTCATTTTCTCTCACCACTCATGTTTTTTTTCCCTTTTTCTATTCTCTTTAATTCTTCAGTCATTCTCTCTCTCTCTCTCTCTCTCTCTCTCTCTCTCTCTCTCTCTCTCTCTCTCACACACACACACACACACACACACACCTCTCTCTCTCTCTCTCTCTCTCTCTCTCTATATATATATATATATATATATATATATATAGGGAGAGAGAGAGAGAGAGAGAGAGAGAAAGATATATATATATATATATATATATATATATATATATATATATATATATATATATATATATTGTTTGTTTTATTTTATTTCTGCTTTACTTTGTGCATCATTGATTGCTATACTCTAGATGTAAGTAGTTTTTTCTTGAACCAAAATGAAATATTGACGTTACCGGTCATTCTAGCTTTTAAGAGAAATTAGGAGGAATTGATACATAGTTTGGAAAAATAACTTTTGCTATTAATGTTTTGTGTGTGTGATGTTTTTCTGATTGAAATAGAAATATAGATTTTCACATGCAATTAAAATTTTTGTCAGTTCTACCTAACTATTGGAGTCAGAAACAATGTTGAATAAAAACTGTAAAAGTGGATGTTCTCAACACAAAAGAATACAAATATGCACCAATATGTATGGAGCATGCCATAGCTCATAATAATAAGCAAAAGAAACCTGCAAAGAATTCAGGCACTCAGGGTTGATCAGTGTATAATAATAAATGCTGAACATCCTCTAGAAATGACTCACAAATTTTTAGAGGGATAGATTAACACACTAAGCAATGCTCTTTGGAGCAGTTGCTGAATTTTCAACCCAGTCTATTTTTCCTTCTCCTACTTGGTAATTTCATTCATTGCAAAGTCAAGGACTGGGTTTGTATTTTGTATTTTTATTTAGCCCTTTCCCTTAAATTAATATCTGTTTGCTTTAAATTGTTTTAAACTAGTGTATGAAGGGTAAAAGACTATTTTTCTTGTTATATTTTTAAAAATCAGTAGTAATTTAACTTTAAAAGGAAAACAAAAATACAAAAAAAAAAAGAAAGAAAGAAGTTGGATCCATTTTACAGAGGTTTGCGATTCAGAATGACAGACACAGATGTAGTCTATGCTCACACAAATCACTCCTTTGTTACTTTGGGTCAAAAAAAGGAACTTCCTGGTTTCTGTTTAACAGTGACTGGCCAGCTGCTGATAGCAACAAGTCAAATCCGCCTGAAGGGAAGAGTCTTTATGCTCAATCTCCGGATACTACACAATGTCCAGCAGCTCAATAGGCATCCAAGGGGCAGGTGCACTATTTACTTTAAAAAAAAAATGCATTGAAATAGGCACTGGGAAATTTGTTTTCTATTATAAAAGGATTTATGGTACATTTTGCTAATTATTCATTTAATACATATAGTATTGAATGTAGTTTGTTTAGCAGACTTTTATCCAGAGTGACATACTGTATTATAGACGTACATTGTAGTCTCTAGAATAAACATGCAAGCTTGTTCAATAAGTGAGAGTGGGAGGTTAGTACAGCAGGAGAGTCAATAGATTTAGTCATTTAACAGAACATCAACAATAATAACAACAATAACAACAGCAACAACATAATAATAATAATAATAATACAAATTAAAAAAACTCTGGTGGCAGGCTTACAGTTTCACATGGCAGACTTGCATGCAGTATTGATTTGCAAACATCCAATGAGACATATTTGGTGCTGTGTTGTCTGGAGAAATCAAACTCTAACCTGGCTTAGGTTTCCTACTGTTTAGAAGGAAGTATCGGTGAACTCCCCCTTAGAAGTGGCTGTTCGAACACTAGCAAAAACAGCAAATGTATTACCAGTGCATGTGACACTACAATACAATATTGTCAATTTTTGTAGAACATTATTAGTGCATCTACATACAATACCTGGGTGGTATAGAATGTATTTGGTGATTCAGTATATGCATCAAGGGCTGCCATGTGACACAGCCCAACCTACATGTGAGCCATCGAGGAGAATGCTGTGGTTGAGCACATTTAGAAACCTTACTTTAAAGTTCTCAATTACTTCTTTGCATTGTGGCAATGATTCTATCAGCACTGTGTGAAAGAGTGCATTTGGAGCTGTGGGTCTGGTAGCACTATCCAATTCCACTCAGAATACCACCCTATATAGTGGCTACCCATTTTAGGATGTTGGCCATAACCCATTTCTAAATGATGAGACATGCCAGTTTATTTGCTAGGTTATTATCATTCTAGAAACATAACATGCATGTCATACATATGAGATAAAAGACATTCACTTCTAAGTTGCACAATTTCAACTCCCGAGTCATCAAATTCTCACTAAGTAAATAACTTTGACAGATCAATGCAGAAGCTCTGAGTACACTCCTGGTGCCCTGGTTCAGTAAATGGCTACCAAAGCTCAAAAGTCTTGCAACATGGTTCATTTACATGTTTAATGAGAGCTTTGTTGAAGCAAAAATTAACTCCAGTTAAAGAGTTGAATGTTGCACAACATCCAAACATAGGTCTAGGTGAGGTAGATGGCAGGGAACCAGCTAAATTCTCAGTAAACACAGACAGCATGTGATATGGTATGTTCATTGAAAACCACTCATCAAAATAGTGCCATGGTGCTTGGCTAGAAACACATAATCTCAACAGTAGTGCAGAAGGAGAACCTGTTGGGAAGTAAGAGGTAAAATGATTCTAATTAGAGAAGCTGTTTATCACATTCTAGCTATCTAACTCTTGTTTACTTGTACACTTCATACAGTACATACTTTTATATCTACACTCACTGGTCAGTATCTCTTCTTTCACTTACCACATAGGTGCACTCTGGAGGTACAATAACTGGCTATAGCCCATTTGTTTCTATCTGTCACCTCTCCTCATCCCACATCAAACAAGGGAAAGAAATTATCCCTTAAATTATCAATAAGATCCCTGTTGACCAAACATTATTTGGGTGGTGGACAAATCTCAATACTTACAGATTCAGCAGAAGTACTAATCTGTTGAAGTAATAGAGGTCAACTTGTCATTCAGTCTCTATCTGTACAGCGCGCGCGCGCACACACACACACACACACACACACACACACACACACACACACACACACACACACACACACACACACAAAGGGAATGAACAGCCAGCTCCCATAACTGATCATATTTTCATTTTCATTTGAACAGACATTTGAGTCATATGGGATATTTAAAACTGAAAATCCTTAAACCAAATACCTATGAACCTATGGTTTCTGATACAAATACAAGACCTACTGAGGTGCACGTATGTAGCAGTACAGAAGGAGGCTTGTACAAGGCTATTGTACATCATTGTTAATGTGAGATTACTGACAGACAAAGGCAGGTAGTGCCATTAGACGTGAATTTGTACTATGCTCTTCAAACAAAGACCTCACCAGCTTCTCTGTTAATACAACCAAAAGGGCAAGGATAAGGCAGAGAATACAAACATATGAACAGCAAAAAAAAAAAATCTACGATAACTATGATAACATTTATTCTTTTTAAAGCACAATAAACCTTAAATTGTATTTTCTGTTGTGTAGATTTATTGCATTTACAAATAAAATCATATATTAATACTGAAATTGACTACAGGACATAATACTCTATATACAGTATGTAAATAATAAGCTTTTACTTTTGCAATAAAAAAAAAATTATTAGGTTTTATGCACAAAAATATTTTAGATCAATATTATTAAGTATTATTCTACTTCTTTGGAAAATTATTGCGGAAAGCAACAGAAACCAGGGCTAGGAAACCTATTTATTTTCCTATTCATGCTTGAGAAATCTTTAATTTTACATATATTGTAAAATTTCCAGTTATTTATTTACAACTAACTACATACATATATTTATATTATACAGCACTCATTTATATTTTTATAAATATAAGGATGCAAAGATATAAGGATAAAGTTTAAGTTTAAATGCTCCATTATCCACTGGTGAACTGGTAAAGTAATTCTGATCACCCAAAACCATTTCTGTAGACTGTTTAAGAAATCCAGCAATGCTAACCAAGATAAAGCAGTTACTAGATAGGAATATATTAATGCTGTAAACATAATTTCATGAACACCCAGTGCTCAGTCACGTTAATGAACATTGCTTATTTTTTGTCTCAAAAGCTTCTCAAAAGACTTCCATGCAACTCTAATGTGAACGTAGCAATAGACTAAAATTTTCAGTTTGTTTATCCTAGCTGAATAGGGACAAAAAACAACAACAAAAAGGGCAATGTTTCCTGCAGTGGTGGTGAATGACAGGGGGTAATAGTGCACAATTCACAATCAACACAAAGCACGAAAAAGTTGCTTAAGAATGTCTCACAGATAACACACATGCTGTTAAAATGCGAGAAGCAAAGAAATCAAGCAGGGAGTCTGTGACCCTGAATTCTTTGATTTGTTGAAATGCTGACTCTTTCTCTAGCATTCATGCTTTAATAACATGTGGGGTGCAGAGCAGAGAAGGCAAAACAAATCACAGAGCATGTCTGCAGAAACAGTGTCATTGTCTGAAAATGACAGACAGATAGGTGGCTTTAAAGGACCGTCTCAGATCCTTGGAATAACTGATATATTAATTTCTATAGTGAGTAAATGAGTGTGATAAGGAAATCAACATGCTCCATTTCATGCAGTCATATCAAGGGGAAATAAAGCTGTTGTTAGCCCAAAGTCAAATAATTGTTTCATGAAAGAGTGGACATAGAAAAGCTGAGCAAATGGAAGTGTAAAGTCTATGTGTCGACCGAGCCAGAATGAGGTCAGTAATCTCATAGGATTTGGAAATGCCAGTGCAATACTGCCTTAAAATATCACATTTACAGTTTTAATGAACAGACTTCTCTTTATTGAGTGACCATGAAATAAGTAAATAAACTTGAGGAATCTATCCAGAGTAATCAACCTGTTAGCAACGTACTTAATGGTCATATGATGTTGACATTTTTTTCACTGTTAGAAGCAATTGTTGGCTTTGACCTTGCAAGTATTTGCCTCTGAAGCCGGGAGATGGCTTACAGAAAATCAATACATGGAGGTATGCAAACTCAATGGAGTGAGGTAAAGAAATGTATAGAGACACAAAGAGTGCTGTCCTTCACTAAATAAAGATATCCTGAGAATGGAAGTCAACTGGAGGAAAGGGGGCTGACATCAGATCCCAGAGCAGGGCAGGCTAACTGCTGTGCAGACTTGACAGACTTGTTAGTCACACTTAATGGTCTCAGCATCTCAACAAGCCAAACAGAGCATGAGGACATGGGGTAGATAGCGTAAGCAGCCACAGTCAGGCCAGAGTCCTGCTGGTTTTAAAGTGCAGGGTACAGACTGGAGAGTATCACATCACAGCTCATAGTTCTAGGTAAAACTGTAACAGTTGTTTATTCTAGTAATTAGCTCTTCTACATTTAGGGATGTACTCGCAATGCATAAAATACAAAGTTATGAAAACCAAATAAAAAGAACCATTTAAAGGAGCTACAAAAAAAATAAAAATAAACGATACAGTGTGTATTTTGTTTATGATCTCAATTTCTTTTTCTTTTTTTTTTTGGTCAGAAATGAATTTCTTTTGACTACAAATAAAACTGAAAAACAAGCATCATATAGGTCAATGTACAGTGGTAGATGATTCTGATTTCCTTTCATATTCTGGTTAATACTGGCCTGAAATGTAACTATGAGTGGGCAATCATATGCACAGAAAAATTATTAGAATTAACAAAGTGTCTTTAAGTTTTTTAAACTGACCATTTTATTTACACTTTGAGCTGCGTGGAAGGTGCAACCTTGAAAAAATAATGCTAAATGGCAGGTAACTGTTACTGTGTGTATTTATCCCTGGAGTGTGGTGTGCTATAGGAATGTAGTATACAATAAATGCTATACAGGATATGCTTAGGCTTGTATACGACAAAGAGCTGCCCAGAGTACTTCGTCTGTGGAGAGCAGATAGTGTCCACTGTAGCTTGTCTGCAAACAACTTTGTACTGTAGCAACAGCCTCAGTAAAATAACATCTCTCTGTAAACCCCTTTAGTGCTACTTTACCGTTAAACCATAAACTGAGGTGATTTAAAAGAATTTGCCCAGCAGATTAATAACAGTATTTTTGTTTTTTTAAATTGTGTTTGGGTATAACACTGTATGAAAATGATGAGTCCTTACTGTTACAAAAATTAATTACATTGCTCAATATTTAAACTATATATAACACACACACACACACACACACACACACACACACACACACATATATATATATATAATACAATTTTTATTCTGTACAGAAATTAACTAATCATTTGATTTGATTCATCATGTTCAGTCATATAGTCGAAGTGAGCAGTAATCCAAAGCCTATCTTATGGATCACTGAAAGAGTACGCCTGATAAAGACTGCAGCAAACAATCGAAAATCTCTGGCTCCCTCTAGCCATAGTATTCAGCTGTGCTACTTTCAGCCTGAGGTACAGCTGGAAACAAAACACAAAGATAGATTTCCTCCCTCAGGAACAGGAGCCAAAACACTGAAACACAATTAAATCATTGTTAATCTCCAGAGGCTGATGTATTATGTGTGCATGCTGTATCATACTCTGCGGATAGAATCGTTCAGTGAGCAAATTGAATTTAATCTGCTATTAAAGAGTCATGTGAGCATTTATGGCTTGAGAATGATATACTCAGTGTTCAAGGTGCATCTCATGCCCCTCAAACCCATCAGATGATAAAATAAATCAAAATAAGGCAATCTCAGATTACCAGATGTGTGCACATGTTTGTTTGTATTATGCATGCCAGGAAACAACCCTAAACTAGCACTAGTCTCCCCTTTTCTCTATTGCTCTTACCCCATGCCTGCTGCTTCAGGGCAAGAGCACATTGCGCTAGCAGCCCATTACTAAGCCACCATATGGCTTTAACAGCAGCTCAGTGCTCCACATAGAGCTGTGCATCATGCATGGGTGATCAGCAAGGCCACTAATGCTGTAATTAGACAGACAGGGCTAGGTCAGCTGACCTGCTGAGTTCAGCCTCCCAGTGATCCTGCTGCCTCATTAGTCATACACAAAACAATGGAGGCCTCACATCATAGCACAATGAGTGCATGAGCATGTAAGATTCATTTGCATACTCCCAAATTATATTCTCAACAAATTACAAATACTTAAAGGCCACCAATAAATCTCAGTCAAATCTTTACTAATTGTTTTTTCTTCTTCATTTCTTTTCATAGCACATTACAATATATGCTATACAATGAGAAAAGCAAATGCAGTTCTAATCAGACTTTGATGACAGTCAACTACCAACACCAAGACCAACACCAAGTCCACCACCACCACCAGTTCTAAATCTATCACATGGATTTTGTGTATGATGCAAATTTTTAATATGCATTTAAATGTCATATATACATTTGGAATGTTTTGGTATTGCGTGATATCTGCAGAGATTTTACATAAAAACTAGAAATCACACATTTAATATATTTTAAACCACATCCCCTGTCAGTCAATAGAGGTGCATTTTGAAGAAAAGAAGAAAAAAAAAGTCAAATGGCCTTGACTAGTCATGGCTTAATCAATAGAGGTAAAAATCTAATTCAATCATTTTGTTGCAAGACAGACAAATTAACAAAAACACGGAAATGAAAAGCTTCAATTTCCAGGTTATTCTGGTTTTTAACCTATTCAATATAAAAAAAATAAAATAAAATAAAATAAAATTTGGAAGTTGGATCATCCTTTGGATTCAGTCACACTGCAAATAAGGAGCTGGGTAAAGCAGAGTATTTAAAATATGTAAAATGACATAAAAACCTGCTTGGTTTTCCTGAACAATAGATGTGAAATTTTCCACTACTTGAACGACTGTAAAATAAAATAAAAAAAATAATATTCAATACAGGAAGTCACATATTCTAATTTTTAATTGACTGCTGGTTATCATCATGTCGATTAAGGCAACTCAGATTAGGGCAGCAAGCACACATAATGCTTCATTGTATGAGAGCAGTCATAAATTTTTAGTACTATTAATCATATTACTGAGAAGTTTCAGGGTTTATATTCTGAATTAAAATTTTTAAACAGTCCCCAGCAAATATGACTGTTGAATATATACAAACAATAAAGGCATCCATGAGGACAAGATAAATATACTAATGATGAACAAAATGAAACCATTGTGAGTCAGGGATGGTATTCTTTGGCATAAGGAACGAAACGGAAAAGAAAAGAGGAAAATGTTAAGCACATACTTCTGATGAAGTGAAATAATGAGTGTAATACTTATTGATCAAATTCACTGCTACTGCTTACTAAAACAAAACAGCTGTCACTAGGTAATATAACAAAATAGCCAAACACAGTGGGAGAAAAAGTATTATATATTTGAATAAATATCTTATACTTGGTCATACCAAACTTCATATTTAACATTCATTACTCAAACACACACCCACATACAGATTTCACAAAATGTAAAATGAATATAATACCTAATGATATAACCACAATGTAATCAAAAATATGTGGACAGCTGATTATCATTCCCATATGTAGGCCTTCTCAAAAGTGTAGGCAAAATGTTGACAAACAGTACAGAATACATTTTTTGTATGCTGTAAATTTAATGCATTAAGAGGCCCAAATGTGTTCCAGCATGACAATGCCTCTGTGTACAAAGAGCAATCCATTAAGACACAGTTTGCCAAGGTTGGAGTGAAAGAACACGTGACCTGCACAAAGCTCTGACCTCAACCCGACATCGCTGCCCGACCTCATTAATGCTCTTGTGTCATGTTCAGAATGTAGTCCATAGCAAATATATTCCTGGAAGATTGGAGACTATCACAAGAATGGGATATTCAACAAACACATACGGGTATAATGATCAGATGTTCACCTAGTTTTTGCTATTTAGTTAATAGAGTTCAAACTGGCATCATCAGTGGGAACATTTATGCTCATAAAAATACTTTACACAGTGGTACAGAGGATCATGTAGTAGTTAAAAAGTTTGAAAACTAACCCGTCACAATAATAAAGAACATCTTACTTTCATTAAACAATGGCTTGTGTCCATAGATTTGGTGGTGCACGATGACGTTAATAAAAACATAGCCTCAGACAGAATGACGTCAAGAGGTTGTCACACATGACATATATGGCTATAATAATAAGCTATTGTCTAGCAAATGTTTAGAGTAACTCTGTAATATACTGTCTACAGTATAGTCATACAGTCTAGCAAGTCTGTAAATTTGTTCAACTGTGCACAATACCATCCCATAATCCTCCTTTCCTTTTCCCAATCTTTGGAATCCATCTTACATCTACATCATAGAAACACTGCCTAAACTAACAGTTTGGCTTTGTTTGAAGAAATTAATTGGAGAATTCAGATGCAGATTTCAGATTATTTGCTATAAAACAAGATCATGGCAGCAGCATGGCATTTCTAAATTGTCCCCCTGGCAACGTTGTCATTAACTGCCCTGCCTGTTGCTCCTCTTTCATTGAACATATTCATAGAGAGAGAATGAGGCAGCACGGTGACAATCGACTTCTATTAGTACTTGTTGCAGTTCTCATTTTTGGCCACTAGGTGCAATAATACAGTCATTTAAGGAGCTGAAAGGGGCAGAGATCTACAAAGCCATCCAAATCAATGGAATCAAAAGATTAGCATTTCAATTAGTATTTCAACTGAATTTAAATATATTAAGCTTTAAACTTTATGATATTTAAGATATTAAAGTCCCCCAACTGATATATATGCTGGGGGACCTTCCCCACCTGTGTTAACAAGTGCACCAACAAATTCAAGACAACAAAGTAAGTGCACAGTCTACTGAAGTGATAACTGTGTTCTATTTATGTTAACAAGAAATCAATTATTTCTGTTTGTTTTATATTCAACATGCATTGCATTATTAGGCATTGTGAGACACACGGTCAGCGTCATATAATTAGGGGTGTGCATACCTGGCACACTCAAAGGGAAGTGGAGCTTATTTTAGCCACAGACAGTCAAAGTCTCTTCCTTTGATGTTCAAAGCAAAGGGTAAGCAAACAGCCTCAATATGATCACTGACCAATACACATCTACGTTTTGTGAGTGGCAGAAAGTGACAGAAACACAGGACAACCGATTTATGATATTGCATAAATACAGTGACAGAGCAATCATTGACATTGATGTTAGCTATTGAGATCTACTTTTATTGTTCATTTAAAATCTAAGCAATCAAACCAGATTAACCAACAACACTCATAAAAAGAGGCAAGTCAGTTGAGGTAGAGACTTTGTAATAGTAGACTGCTAAATAATGATATAAGGAAAAGATTTTCCAAAATGGCATATTTTTGACTTAATAGCACCATATGGATGGCATAGATAAAACTGCCTATTATGTGCATATATAATTAGGCACCCGTGGCCTAATTTTTGATTTTGAACCGGAAAGTCTGTTGCAGCAAGCAATGGTTTTATTCATTTATTTTTAAAAAAGAAATCTGCAAATATTAGTGTACTTTTACTTAAAATGTGTCTAATTTAAAAAAAGAAAACAATAAAATTGTAATTTTGGCATGTGCAAAAGTTTAAACACCCTACTAAGCCAGTACTCAGTAACCCTTTTTGATAGATATAAGAGTCTACTTACATTTCTGTTCTTGATAATAAATATTCACCAGCTCTTCTTGTTTAGGAAACTTATTGGGCCATCTTGCTCAACATGTAGCTGTACCTGCAATGTTTAACTCAGGGGAATGTAAGGGCCATTTGAAAAGTTTAGGTATGCCTGAAATCTCGGTTTTGTAGAAGCCAGCCTCATTTACATTTTTTGTTTCAAGACTGACCAAATCAATGTGCCACTGACTGCCACACAACTCCAAAGCATAACAGATCAGCTCCTACAGTATGTCAACAGTTTGCAAGGTGTTCTTACAATGTTCTTGGTCAAGATATTCCCTTCACAGCAGCCCTTAACTGCCATCTTTAATGGTATAACAGGCAGTGGTACTTTTTGATCACTTTTTATATTACAACCAGTCAGAACATTTGCACAAGCCACAGTGATTTTTTCAGTTGATACTGTGTTTTAAAATTTGCATTATTTATTTATTTTTCATTTAATAAATTTATTTATTTTTCCTAAATAATTTGCTGGATGTATTAAAATTTTTATATTAATAATAGGTGTACTTATTTCTTTTTACATCAGTTTAGCCACATGGTCATCTTACAGGTTTTCCCAAATCTGGAATTGCATTGATTTTTTGTTTGTTTGTTTGAATGAAAATTTATATATAATCGTACTTAGTTGTGATATCTTAAAAAGGGGACAAGAAAGTTTGCAAATGGAAAATATAAACTTCCCACTGATTCACCAAGACATCTTACTTTATATAGGACCATTTCAGGTCGAACATGCAAAGAGTAGGAGCAACTGCAACATACATCAGTGAGGGATTTCTTCATTATATTTACAAAGAGGGTTATAAGAAGACCATACATTGATCTATAGACATTTATTCTTAAGTAGGAATTGCTTTCAGCACATGCTACATATAATGTTCACAGACTTCCAGTTGACTTTCCTCATTATTATACCTGTATCTGTCTTTCTTAGACAGTTTTTAAGGCAGAATACAAAGAGTGTAATTAGAGGTAGCAGTAGGTCTTCTTACAGTAGTCGTAAAACTGGAAGCCCCTGGTGTTGCTGGATCATGATATCAGCATCTTTTTCTTCAAAACGTGTGTAAAAAGTATGAGAGGAAAAGAAAGGATCCTATTTAGAGCCTGGAGGATCCGCATACATTGCCCCAGTTGGTCGCTCCACACTGAAAAAGCAAGTTTAATACAGGCTTAGCACAGGGGTAACTGGTTTCTCACAGTATAATCAAATCTAAACACTAGGTATAAGTGCAGATCTATGAATGCATGTTATGACACGGTGAATATAGTTATCAATGCAGCTTAGACGAAACGAGTGGCTGTCAAATTAAAAGGATTAGAATGGAAAAGGATGATAATATCTCAAATTCATTTACATATTCATATGCATCTGTTTACTTATTCCTTGTAAAAGGACATGATTATAGAAAGCCCCAATAAGCAAAAAAGAACTATGGAACACAGTGTTTTACCAGCACCAAAAATAATGTTGGCCTTGAGGATACTCACAGTGCTGTCACTTTGGTTTGGGTTGAGTCTATTGTACATTTCCTCGACAACGCTGCGTCTATATGGGGACATAACAGGAAATGGCATGACTTACAGTATACATAGCTCCACAAATACAGTATGTATTTTAGCAGTAATAATCCAATCTTTAATACAATGTGTCTTTTTAATTGTGAGATCTGTGTGTTCTAAGCCAGAAGTAAATGGCACTGCTATTTTCACAACAACATTTCATGACCTACATTTCAGCAGCCTATCCCTAACAGGTTCTGGGAAAGATACATGATTCAGATAAATGTCTCCCCCACACTTTCCATGTTTATATATATATATATATATGGAGTGTTGAGAAATCAGATGAGAATTCTCTGAGCTGAGCTAAGCAGCCATTTGTATATTATGCAAACCATAAATCTAAATGACTCTTCATCTGGACAGGGTTTAAAAATGCAACAGCTTGGCATAAATAATTTAGTTAGGAACGTAATGAGGACAGAAGATGAGGAAAGTAGAAGGGGAAAAGAAATGATCTCCTAGTTTATTTCTATCAGATTATAAAAAAAATTCAATTAAATTAAAAAAAAATTGTCACAGCTGGACCTTGAACCTTCACAATATAGTTTGAACACTTTTTCTTTGCAGGTTGTGTGTAAAATGCACTCACTTGCTAGCCAGCTCTCCCCCAGGTGGAAGGTTGGGGATGCTCTCCGTCGCTAACACACACATCACATGGGCTAAGTCTGGAATGCTGTCCACGCCCTGCTTCTGAATGAGCTCTGAGAAATCACAAGGACTTTTGGGGTAAGTCAGGTTTGCCCAGGAAAAGCATGTTATATGTCTACACAAACATCCATATTTAAAGAAATAATAATAATTCATTTATATCTAGAAATCATAATGAAATAACGTGATATTGCACGAAAACCTGAGCTGAGTGGGTGAGTCATCCTTGCAGGCAGCCTGTCAAAGGTTGTCTTCTATGACTCACACTACCCCCAGTGTGTCTTTAATAGAGGTGTAAATAAAGATTTTTTTTAAGAACGTTTCCTTTACTTTATTTAGCTGTGATTTCATAGAACAAACACTTGACTTTAAAAATCAGTCCCCCTGATATAAGTCTATCCTGACAGTGCTCCTGATACGCATCTACATATCCTTCAGGTCAGATCACTAGATTTGAGCCCTTTAAAAATAGCTATTTCAGTGCAAATGCATGAATCATAAACATCTCAATAAGTAATAATAACAGGATATGCTTATGAAACAAACAGGAAACAAGGCATTTTGTCTAAATAAGAATGCTCACAATCTCAGTAGTTCAATAAGTAACTTTTATTTGAATCATCAGTAACATCTAAGAGTAACATCACAATTCGTCTCTACACAGCCAGTGTTCGGGTGCTAACATACAAAAATAGAAATCAAACAAATAAAGCATAGAGTGCTCATCCCCTTTAATGAAATGCTTTTCTACAGAATTTCCCTGCTAGAAATATTTTGGTAAAATAATTTTAAATCAGTGCTATATGATAGTTACCCACTCAGTGGTAATAAATGAACACACACACACACACACACACACACACACACACACACACACACACACACACACACACACACAAAATGCTGAAGCTAAGAAATGACTCAAAGTCTGTAACACTTGTCACCACCTTTGGGGGAAAACTGATCAAACAAAATACTGAGATGTCAGTGGAAATAAATGTAGTGTGCGCAATTGTACTCTGGACATGGACTCAACACTCATGAATTGTCTGTAGACATGTCTGATTAACTCACAAAACCTTCAGTTTACAATAAACAAGCTTCATGACACTGGTACACAACTTACAGATAAGTACAATAAATACAGGGAGAGATTATAGCATTGTTCATAAAAATTAGTAGTGTTTTTTGGCTGAATAAATTGGAATGCCTGGGTGGTTTGGTTCAGAAGATGTAAATAATGTTATTAGAATAAATTATTCAAATAAACGCGTGTCTTCGGTTGCTCATCAGTTATAATCCTGAAACACAAAAAACATAGGGAACGGCCACACTACAAAATGGGGTACAGAACGTCTCTATCCCCTTTAGAAAATGTTTTCTACACTGATATGTTTAAAGATAATACACTTGGTTTGTGTCTTAGATAGCATTACCTAACCAGTGCCTTACAGTTCAAAACCTGTCCAACGAGTCCAGCCAGAAAACACTGGAGTTCTAAGGTTAAAATGTCTTAAAACCAGTTACATCAAACAAAAGTGGTTTCCTCGCCAATAATAGTTGTAACGTTGGAAAATAACTCAAAGTTTAGAAAACCTGTAATACACTGGGCCTTATTTATCTATCTCTATCAAAAGGATAAAAATCTCAAATACAATTTATCAAAGGCATATAAATCTCTGATTTGTGCAAAAATGGCCTCATCTGCTGATAAATCTGATAAATTTCACCTGAGCCTAAGTGGAATGGGCACATACATAATGTTCAATTACTAGACACATGAATCCATTTCCTAGCTTTTATTTAAAAGCTTGGCTATTGGTAGTTCTGCACAATGGTAAGAGCAAAGAAAAACTGCTTCAGGCTTTGGAAAGTAAAAAAAAAAAAAGAAGAAAAAAAAAATAGGGTCACAGCAACACATAAAATGCTACGTATTTTATTTTAAGTCAGTGGATCCATACTGACCTTTTAATGGTGTGACCTGAGTTTTAATAGTGGCTGCCATCTCAGAGCACAGTCACAATTTAACTCCATATTCAACAGCCAGATAAATCAATTGTAGACCTACTGAAATATAGGTTTGAGATGATTGGTTAGAATAAATGTACTCATTGGCAATATTTCAATAAGCACAAATAATTTCCATCCATATCTGTATACCACGGATCAGGGCTCTATGAAGTCCATTTATTTTAAAGTGGAAATGAGGATTTGTCTACAAAACCTTAAACCAACACATCGTTAATAATACATCGACCTGTTGTACATTCTAATCGCATGCTCACATCAATAAATTACAAAATACCAGACAGACAATCTCATCATACCACTAGAAAATCCTTTCCAGATGAAGTAAATCTCATCATACACTTGTGCTTTGGCTTAAGAGACAGATGAGCTGAGTAGTCATTTGTCTCTTATGCCAAAGAAGAAATTGAAATCATAATCAAATCTGATTGTACACACACTCAACAAATATGAGTTTCTGACTGCACATCCAGTTATTAGAGACCCACTATCTGTAACATGTCAGGTAATGCTTGTCTCCTATTTAGCATACTTCCACAAAAGGAACAACTGCCCTAAAGTGGAAATCAAGGGAGGTGAATATCACCATTTGTTTTAGTCAAGCTACTAGTACCTGCATTTGTATTAACTAGTACTATTTGTGTCTGTGTGTCTGTGTGTGTGTGTGTGTGAATGTAAAATCCTTGTTTATGCACTTAAGTATTAATGCACTATTTTGTTATATGCTACAAACTTATACAATGGATATAAGTAGTCTAGACACTCTTACGGAATTGCAGGTTTTTATAAATATAAAGAAATAACGACAACATAAATATCAGACATGGTATATATTTAATGAAATATTCCAACAAACAGAACTATTTCAAATAAAAAACCTACAATAGCCTGACCACGTAGGTCTGAACAACACTCTCAACTAATGTTGTGGAAGCGCCTTTTGCCTTTATTACGGCATCGAGTCTCTGTGAATAAGTCTCAACTGATTTCATACATCTAGACTTTTTGAAATTGTATCCCACTCAAAAGTTCAAGTTCCTTCAAATTTGCGAGGGGATCACCTGTGTATGGCTCTTTTTAGGTAATTCCGTAGGTTTTTGTTGGGATTTAGGTCTGGGGTCTGACTGGGTTATCCCGGGATTTTCTCTTACTGAAGCCATGTCTTGGTTGAATTTAATGTGTGCTTTGGGTCATTGCCATGTGGGAATGTGAAATACTTCATTTATAGCTTTTGACAGAGAACAGCTATTCATATTCGCAGCATTTGAAGCTATTCATTTTCCCTATCTTGAGTGGCCCTGGCCCAGCTGAAGAAAAGCAGCCCCAAAAGCATAATACTACCCCCAACATGCTTCACTGTCAGTATTGTATTCCTTGGATGATGCTCTGTATTGGCTTTGCACCTTTTAGAACATACTTTTTAGAACTAAGGCCAAAAAGTTCAACCTTCGTCTCGCCAGACCATAAGACATTTTACCAAATGCTCTGGGGTTACAGAATGAATCTTTTGGCATAATACAGATGGGCTTGCTTATTCATTTTTGTAAGAAACTGCTTTCTTCTTGCCACACTACCCCACAGTCTAGACTTGCACAGAATACAGAAGATGGTAGTCAACCCCAAACCTTCAAGCAAACACTACAGAAACAGTTTACTTTTATCTAATTTTAATCACATTAATTCATGGCAGGTTTATTCCATTTACCTACAGGCCTAATTCTGAATGTGACTGATTGACTCTGAGGACAGTTAGAGCCCTATTTTTACACCATTATGAAAGGGTGTGCAGACTTATGTAATCATGATGATGTAGTATTTTCTAATTTAAAATGTTTCCAATTATTAAGTACTTCTTGGATTTCTCTGGATTTTTGTTTGTTGGAAGATCACATTAAAGATGTAACAAGTCTGGCATTTGTGTTGTTGTTATTTCTATATTTCTATAAGAACCTTTAATTTCGTAAGGGTGTGTAGAATTTTTATATGCACTGTATAATTTAATTCCAGACAAACCTGCACACACAATTCCTAAGGACGCATGGTCATTAGAGCCAAAAGAGTGAATAAATAATGTCTGATTCACAAATGTTATCCAACACACACATGGTCTTGCAAGTTAAATAACGAAAGAAAAAAAAACTCAATCTGAAAAAACCAATAACACAACCGACTAATTAAATTACACAATTGATGAATCGAAAGAAGGGGGGGGGGATTCAGGGGCACAACCAGTCTGAGCAATGTTGTGAAATACTGAGAGATGGCAAACTTCTGTTCCTCGCTTCAATCACATGCCACTCAGTCCAATTAACAAACAGCGGAGGAAGTGCACAAAAAGATCCTTACATTTATTGTGTTATTATTATTATTATTATTATTATTATTATTATTATTATGTTAATATTAATAATAACAAGAACAATAGTTTTAGTTCTACCTGCAAATACTGTACATTGTGCAGGTGCTACTAAATACTGAAATACACATCAAACTAAGATTTCTTTGTATGTTCTTAGAGAAACAGGGAGTACATACCACATTTGGCTGGTTATAATATGGTCATAATACGGTCATCAGAACGTCTGCATTAAATGGTTATGTCACCTATGAGGAAAAGCTATAATTATGAAATTCCAGAGATAAACTTTGGTTGTTGTTGAATAGGATAGTGAGCAAAGTCTTTGTTGACAAAATGTCGGCATCAGTGGATTAATCAGTAAACAAACGAGCTATTCTCGTAGCACATGTAGTCTTTTAAATACTGTGTTTTGCTCTAGTCTAAGAAATGCTAAGTAAAATAAATACAGAATTAGTACGTCATTCTGAAACTTCTTTCAGACTAATTTAACACAACTCAGGTCTGATCAAAAGCTTAATGTTTTTAGGGAAACGTCTTCTGCTTTGCATGCAGGAATGCTTTTAAAATCATCATGCTACTGGTACTGTACATGCCGTGGACTATTTGAAATAGCTTTGCTCTTGAGCCAGCTAGTTAGTTCTGACAACTAGCGATAAGGCAACAGCATTCCTTGTTACAGGCAGAAACCAGAATCATGCAGAAAAGGAGTATCAAGGCAACCCAAAGCAGTCACAGCTACAGATGCACAAAAAATACACCCCTAGACCTGGCGCATCATTCTGTGTCTGTAATAATTCAGTAATGCTACATCAATAAATCTCTAACATTTTTGTTTCATTTGTTCAGCACATCAACTCAGGAAAGTGCGAATAATGATGGTGCCAAACTCAAACACATGCTTACACAAGAGAATCTGAATGTCACATTGTAAGGCCATCAGTGTACGCAGAACATGAACAGAATGTAACACCACACTAAGCATTTTGTCTTTTGTCAAACAGATAGCTACCACAAAAAAAATGTGGTTCTGAATTTGGTATGTTTTCTATATTAGACAACTCTAAACATAGCAGCTTTCATAAGTAGGTATGGAGCTAAAAGTTGAGTCAGCTTTCTGAACCCCTGTTATATGACTGGACTGCCTCAGTGAGAAGTCAAGGCGAACCCTGGAGTAATCCAATCAACATCTAATTGCACTACACACAATCATTTGTTATGAATACAGATTCAAACTGTGGGAATACCTTTGGCATAAAGTTATCAAAGGATTCTGAGATTTTATTCTCTACTAAATAAGCCTCATCAGAAATTCCGAAAAGTTTCGTAATGTGGAGCTCGTCTTACAATGACCTTGGGTATATGGCACTTTTTGGAATACCATGTTATGGCATATTACATAATAAAATACATCTGGGTCCTTAAAGACATCAACTGATCAGCATTAAGGGTACTATTTTCCTAAAACCCCTATATAAGTTTTAATGTTCGATGTTCTAATATATCTTATTTATTAGCCTTTTTAGATGCTCCACCTTCTACTTTGTTCTGCAAGTACTTATCCAGCTCAGCTTCTCTCTTCACAGCTTCTGGATTGATCTTGGGTGCACCTGGAAAACATACCAGTACCACGCTCATGTTGTCACGGCTACCCTGTACGTAAACAGAGAGAGGGAAGAGAATGACAAGGAAACAGTCATACCAATGTCAACTCCACACAATGACTCACTGTTTACTGATCTAAATGACATGCTAATTTTTATAAAATATCTATCTTAGCTGAAACTATTGAGCAAATTTATCTCACAGGTCCTACCTTGTACAAACAGGTGTCCACTATTTCGTTACACACCGTCTCCAGGTCGTCGGTCACCTCTAGCCGTGAGCGCACGTAGTCACATAGTTCCTCGTTGGACATGACATCCCAGATTCCATCACAGGCTAATACCACAAACTCATCCTCTACATCTGACCTTTCGATCTCATACACCTCTGGCTCTGGAGACACCAGCTGTTCTGTGGGGCCTTTCCCATGCACACACTTGTAGTCAAAATCTCCAAGAGCACGAGAGACAGCCAGAGAGCCGTTGACCCGCTGAATCATAACAGCACCGCCCGCATTCTGAATCCTTTCCTTTTCCAAAGGGTTGTTGGGCTTGTGGTCTTGAGTGAAGAAATGGACCCGGCCACCACGGCTTAGCAGAGCCCGTGAGTCACCACAGTTGATGAAATAAAAATGGCTTGGAGAGATCATGATTCCCACGGCAGTAGAGCCACTGCGGTCAGAACCATGCTTGCGCTCTGAAATGGCCCGCATGTGCTCATCGATCTGCAGGAAGCCTGTGCGAATGCCGTTCTTCACGCTCTCCACTGATGGCTCTGGAAGAGAAACTTCACTGCCTCCACCTGGGCCTCCGCCTCTGAAATCTGGGTTGCTGGTGATGTGCTCCAGCAGATGTTCGCAGCAGTACCGTGCCACCTGAGAGCCAGCATGCCCATCATAAACAGCAAAAAACGCCCACGTGTTCAGGCCATGAGGCAGGCCAATGACCGCCGTGTGTGCATCTTCCATCTCGACCCTCCATCCCTGCATGCTGCTCAGGCCATAGCGCACACCGTTTCCATCCCCGTGCTCATTAAACTTCTCCATCTTTGGCTTGTCCAAGAAAGCACCCATTTTTGTCTGTTTTAGACAAACACAAAGCAGCATTGCAACCAGAAATACAAATTAGGTCCAATTTAATCGAAAATAAACCATCCTAAGCGTTGTTAGTATATAAGCTTTTATATAAAATATGTAAACGGCACTTTAGAAAGTTAAGTAAATAAATAAAAAATAATCACAATAAACACCTGTCAAACAGCCACGCCCACATTTCCGTTACTGGCTAGACAACTTAGCTAGCTACATTTTATTTATTTATTTTTTACCGTAAATGACACACGTTAATGGTACAATATACAGATGTTACTATTACAAGTCGGGGGAAAAACTGTCCTAGACTTCCAAACTAGGTGAATTTGTTTCCTATTCCTAAATTTAGCGTTTACGTTGAGCACAAATAAAAACAGAAGAGAAGCGAGCTAGCTAACCCGTCTGACTTGTTTCAATCCACTAACAGAGTTACATATTAACGTTACTTACCAAATCTCCTTAAAGGTTTTTAGTGAACGTGAAGCTGAAATGCAAAAAAATAAAAATAAAAACCGCAGAGATCAGAGACCAGCTGTCACACTAACCAGCAGCTTAACTATCGTCACTAGTTGCTAGCTCCAAAAGTAAACAATAAGACAGGTATTAGCTAATCAGCTGGCTAGCGTGTTAGCAGACTTACTCACTAGCTTGCGTAATTAAATTAGGTGGAAGAACTGGAAAAGAAAGAAAGAGCCCCCGTTTCTATAGCGACAAAAGAGAAGCGCGTTACTGTGATATAGTAAGGTCCATTTTAGCACCTGTATGTTATTTCGCTGCGGTTCGTCTTTTCTCTCGCAGAGGGAGGGATCCTTTCCGCTGACTCCCACCTCACATCAGCACATCTCCGCAGCGACGCTCAGATCCCCGGATGTAAGTCGCCCATGTCAATAGGCTGCTTCTGCTTCCAGAGTGACGTCATTGAGGGCGAGTGTTAAACCGTTCAATGTGCTTTCAGGTGTTTTTCAGAATGCTTTCACACCTATAATCCCTTTTTTCCGAATCCGAATGCATGACCAAAAGTTTGTGGACACTTCACCATGGCACATCCATCATACATGGGGAAGTCGTGGCCTAATGGTTAGAGAGTTTGATTCCTAACCCTAAGGTTGTGACTGAAGTGCCCTTGAGCAAGGCACCGACCCCCCCAACAGCTCCCCGGATGCCCACTGCTTCACGTTGTATGTTCACTGCTGTGTGTGCGCACTTTGGATGGGTTAAATGCAGAGAACTAATTCTGAGTATGGGTCACCATACTTAGCTGTATGTCATGTCACTCACTCACGTGCCTGATCTTATTATAGATTTTAGTAGTACAGTACAAAAGGCTTTCTACTAAATCATAGTCCGAAAGGACTGAGAACATTATGGTTGAACCTTATGGCAGAGAAGCTAGGACACATTTCACCAAGTGAATACGTGTGCGGTTTTATTTACACTATCGATTTTACTGCTTAAAGCAGCCGTGTCCGATCTTATCCGGAAAGGACCGGTGGGGGTGCAGGTTTTCATACCAACAAGCAGAAGCCACACCTGAGACTAATAAAAGCCCAGAACAACTGATTAAACAGGTGGAATCAGGTGTGGCTTCTGCCTGGTTGGAATGAAAACGCACCCACACCGGCCCTTTGTGGGTAAGTTTGGCTGGCATAAAGTAATCCACTTTAAGACATGTGTTCATTTTCTAACCAGGTTTCCTGTAACAGTGTGTACAGAAAATTGATGGATGGATTATTATATATTAGATAAATTTGCGCTTGTCACATGTTTACATATACTGTTAGAAAATTATGTAGAATTCTCGGAAAATAGAACATTGGAATGCCGCCTGCTCTTTTTCCAATTTTCAGCTGTCCAGTTTTGTGGCCCTGTGCCTAATGTATTCCTGTTATTCACTGACATGGATGAAAACTGACACAGTGTTTGGCAGTTGCAACCCATCTGCCTTAAGCTTCGCTGTGATATGGGTTCCGAGATGGTTTTCTGCTCACCAAAATTGTACAGGGTGGTTACCTTTAAAAAAAAATTAAAAAAAAATATTCTAATCACCAAGCCCACAAACTGCTGCTCACAGGATGGTTAGCACTTTCTGAAATACTCAAACAAGCCTAAAACTCGACCTGTATCTGCATGATTATATTTATAAGATGGGCACAAAAGAAGACCCATCTTAACTGTACTAACTAATATTAGTTAGTACAGTTAAGATGGGTCTTCTTTTGTGCCCTGTAGTTACGCTGCTGCAATTTTACATTAATGACAGGAGTAAATAATTCATCCTGGGCTGGGGGTCCAAATGAAAAGCGTCTTATGTTAAAGACTGGTCAGTTATCTACTGGCTGACCGCATTATGTCTCGTAATGCGGTCTGCACTTAGGCTAAGTACCTTGTTGCTTTAAACACTGTATGCATTATGCCCAAACAAGAGAAACATAAAATGTGCTGTTTTCCACTATTATAAGAAACATACATTATCTACCTCTTTCGCTCCCACTCACTACCTTTCACATATGATCAGTTTTTACTCCAGAGTCACAGAAGCACAGCTTTAAAATAAAAAATACTCCAACAGATTTTTCTGTGTATGATTATCATTTCAGTATGGTTTTTGACTTTTCTCCCACTTCTGATGACCTGGCCAAATATGATTGCAGCAAATCCACAACTAACTAGCAACAACCTGCCAGTTTATATATAATTTACATTTTTATTTATTTATTTATTTATTTTTACATAACTTACTGAATTGTTTGTTTGTAGCCTGTAGTGAGGTTCTTTCTGTGATAGAGAACAAATTAATATAACAATGATTTCAACATCCTCTGCACACTGGAGCATGAAAATGCCAGCAGACAGTCAGTCACTTGTGAGGTTTCTAAGTATTTGAGACAAAGTGCCACACAATGTTTTTGGGGCACCATCTACAGGGTTGCTTGTATGATCCTGAGTTGCTGTCTTTATGGGGTCTTCAGATCAAATGAATGGATGGATGGGTGGATGGATGAATGGATGGATGGATCTTCCATCATACTGTGGCATTTGAAAGAATGTATTAAATATTTTACTGCATTTCCAGCATTTAAATCTCTGAATGATAGAAGATTGCATCATGCATTTCCTCTCACAAAGACCAATAACTGCCTGTTGTGGTTTGTAAGCAATGCCTATTTTGCTGCTATTTGAATTATTAATGTCATGTGTTTCTGTTGAGTATTTTTTTTGTCAATTTCTTAAATAGGTTTTTGTGCTACCAAAAAAGTGTATAATGTGTAAACAGGACTCTAGCCTTTCTCTAAGGAAATTTACAGCAAATTAATTTCATTTAAAAATTGGTGCTAGCATGTGGTCCAAACATCTTTGCTGGACATATTGTGTCCTGTTTTGTGATTTTGGCAGTAGCAAGATAACCTTTCTGTCAAGTATTTTGTTAATATTGCCAATACCAAGATATCGCTGTCTGCAAGGAATTACTGTAAAACAGTCAAGAGCTGATAATAGCATCTGATAATAACAAAGACACACATTCTGTCATTCGAAAGAGATTACAGTCTGAGGACAATGATCAACACTGATGTTGCTCCACAAATGTATGGTGCAGATGGCCAGTGACTCGACTATTTGGACATCTTGGGGAAGAGCAACATGTGATGCAATGCATCAATGGTTACCTGAAGGTTGTAAGAAGTGCCAGAAGAGATCAGAAAGTTGTGTAGGGATATTGAAAGAACCTGACCTGTGGATGAATTACTCGGGATAACCAGCAGTTCAGTTTTGCTAGGATGTGTGTGAGGATATAACTTCACCAAGAGACTGAGTATAGAGAGAGAATAGAAGAGGACCAAGAACTGAGCCTTGTGGAACACCGGTGGAGAGTCTGCATGGAGCAGATGTCAAATCCCTCCATGTTACCTGATATGAGCGACATACCAGGTAGGAAGCAAACCATTCCCATGCTGATCCAACAATTTCAAGACTCCTGATGGTGGACAAGAGACTCTTGTGGTTGATCATTTCAAATGCTGATAAAAGGTTGAGGATGATGAGGACAGATGACAGCATGGCTGATCTAGCAGCATTCAGACAGACAGTTAATCATAAACTATGCGTTTAAGAATATTACATAGAAATTATAATGGTCATTATATTGAACAAACTCTTGAAATTAAATAATTATAAGGCATTCATTTGCAGTTGGATTTTGATATTGTGAAACTGTCATATTGAATTTTCTGTATATATATATTTTTTGTATGTAATTATTTAGCAAAGTAACATCACTGAACCATTCTGATGATAACCTTGTCTTAGATGAAAGGTTTTAACTCTCAAAAAAGGGTCTCATTACATACCATTTATTGGTCTGTTTAAGAAATTGAATTATTTGTATGGCTGCAATTAGATTTTCATAGAAATTATTAAAAATGTCTTTTATTTTCTGTACATGAGAATCAATGCATTTTTTCAAAACTATAATTCAAGGCAGAGGAATGCATCTCATTCTGCTTGAGAATTTTACTTTCATTCTATATTCTATTTTTTTCTATTCTGTTTTTTCTTCCTATCTCTTACTGCGGCCTCTAATGTCTTGCAGATGTGAATATGGCTTGTCAAATTCCATACCATTAAACAGGTCACAAAGATTTGTGTCTTCATCAGAGTCGCGGAGGGGTGAGGCAGGGAGGGATAGGAATAGCAATGCTTCCAATCAACACTTCATGCTCCTAATGCAAATGACATTTAAATTAGGGAGAAACTGTAGCTCTGTGGTGCACACATGCACTCTCAATATGGGATTGCATTATGTGCAGGAATGCCTAGATGAATTAATTCAAAGCTCTCTCATTTCATTGGCCATTAACATGGCCAGCTGCCCCTTTGCATCTACATAATCAGCACTCTGAGAAAATCAGGAACTACCTCTGCAAGCTGGATTTTTTTTTTTCTTTGCATTAATACAGAAAAAATATATGCAAACATAGCCATTATGTGAGGTTACTGGAAGGGGGTTAGATGCAAATCAGGGTCCAGAGAGAGTGAAAATATCTTTAAGCCATGTCTCCTCTGTGCATTACATAATTTTTTAGTTCAGTTTATCACCAATTATTATTAGAAAAAAAATCCATAGTATTTTGATGTTGATGAAAATATAGTGTCCAGAGTTTGTTTTTAACATCCTTGTGTGCTGCAAAGATTAAGATATGTCAGAGAATAACTTCTATGGCATATGGTTTAAGATGTGATTCAGGATTTGTTCACAATCTGCAAAATTAGATATGAGCGCCACCTAGTGGTTTTATGCCGCTCATTCAGAACCCATGGATCCTGATGCTTCAAGGAGCCTTTTAGGAATACTAATAACAACAGTAAGTACAATAACAACAGCTATAGCTCCTTCATTTATTTTTGTATGTAAAAGTGAAAAGTACATGAATTTTCTGTCGTCAAATACCTCAAATGAAATCATTTGGTGTCGTTGGAGTGAGGGACATTACAGAGCAAAGTTTATTGTACCCCAATAACAGCATCTCAATGTGTTTTATTCCTCTTATAACACAGCATTTTGCCAATAAATTTCTTAAATTTTTGGACTGAAAGACAGGCCAAATATCTTAGCCAATACAACCTCACCAAACTAAGCTAGTTCCTGTTATGATTTACAGCAGATGTCAAACAATTATTCCCTCTTTTATGACAAAAATGGAACTTGTCATTTTAGTGGGATACCACAAAATGCAGAGTCCTATAATTAGCTTTTGAAGCTATGACACTGTTCAGCTAAAAACCTAAAAGAAAAACTTTTACTTTTAGCTTTTGAAGCTATGACACTGTTCAGCTGAAAACCTAAAAGAAAAACTTTTACTTTTACACCACTGTTACTGATAACACTTGAGACACCTTCCAAAAATGTTTAACATCTCCTTACAGAAAGCTTCACCATGTCAACGATTGTACATTTTTATTTGTTAAATATCACCAATTTCTTTATTATTAGACTTGTGGAGTGTTGGCCATATAAGTCCCTTTAAATCAGCTGTTAATACAATAAAGCAAAGGCATGAATATAAATCTGTGGTTTGCTTGACAGATTGAATGACTCACAGAAATATTAACAAGTGAGAGCTGAAAATTCTACGTGCAATGAGAAAATTGCAAGAGTAATGGTAACTCTTATATAGTATAATAATAACAAGAATAGTAGCTTTATTTACTGTTTATTGGTGCTGTAATGAAAGATTTGTCCTAAGCAGAAATCTTGGTGTTGCTGCCAATCCATTTGGAGCTCTTTCCAGTTAATGTTCTAATATGAGTGGGGACAGATTTGCACTCGTCCCAAGAGGTAATCTGGATTATATGATCATAGCTTGGCTACTTTATCTGACAGAAGTGCCCAGCATCTGTGGCTACATTTGACAAGATGCCATACAAGTTAACTATTTATTTTACTTGCCATGTTGACAGTTTAAACCATCAGGAGTTACATAAATTATATCAAATAAAACAAAACACCACTATTTTTTCTCTGGCCCACAGTGAAGGGAGCAGTGAATGTCATAAAAACTGACAGGACAGAGTTTAAGTAAACAGAGTTTAAACTTAGATCTACATTTACTTTCCAAAGCACTTCAAATAATATTTATTAAGTAATTAATTGAAAATGGGGGGCACGGTGGCTTAGTGGGTAGCACGTTCGCCTCACACCTCCAGGGTCGGGGTTCGATTCCCGCCTCCGCCTTGTGTGTGCGGAGTTTGCATGTTCTCCCCGTGCCTCGGGGGTTTCCTCCGGGTACTCCAGTTTCCTCCCCCAGTCCAAAGACATGCATGGTAGGTTAATTGGCATCTCTGGAAAATTGTCCATAGTGTGTGAATGCGTGAGTGAATGAGAGTGTGTGTGCCCTGCGATGGGTTGGCACTCCGTCCAGGGTCTATCCTGCCTTGATGCCCGATGACGCCTGAGATAGGCACAGGCTCCCCGTGACCTGAGGTAGTTCGGATAAAGCGGTAGAAAATGAATGAATGAATGAATAATTGAAAATGACACATCTTTCAAGACCAAAACAACAGAAGGTCAACTGCTTTTTTTATTTTGTTTTGTGTTGTTTATCAGTAAATACTGAAGCCCTTTCCTGGTTAAAAAAGTAGTTGGTTTGATGGATAGTTTCCTTGGCAGTAACTGGAGCAGAAGGGAGACTTTGACCTTTGGGAATTTATGAAGCCTGTGGCAAACTTCAAAATGTAACAGGCCCACTCCTAAAGTGTCCGTTTTATAGTGATCTAACTGAAATAACACTATTTTACTAAAATACCACTACGTTATAGATGAAAGGTGCACACTATATAGCTGAAAATCAGGATGGAAAAGATGACATGTTGAAACAGGATTAAATATAAAAGCTATTACCTTTGTTGCAAATTGTTATTGCTTCACTATCAGAATTCATGCAAATAAAAAAATGATAAATGATTGATTTATTATTTAATTATTAATTTCTCAATTATTTATTAAAACGCAACGGTCTAAATGGCTATTTATAGTTTCAGTTGAGCCTGGAGCATTGTTAATATAATAAAGGAAGTCTTTCCTGTTTGGCTGTTCAAGATATACAAGAAGATTTCCTGTATTCCTGCCTCCTATATCATGTGATATATTTGGATTCAAGAAAAATGTCACTTTATTTTAAACTATCACAAAATGGACTGTTAAAAGTGTCTAATTTTTGTATGTTGTATACATATTATTATTATTATTATTATTATTATTATTATTATTATTAATTCAATTCACGTTTATTTGTATAGTGCTTTTTACAATTGACATTGTCTCAAAGCAGCTTTACAGAACATAAACATAGAACAAAAGGTTAATATAAGAATAATATAAAGATTAATAGAACACAAAATTCAAGTTTAATATTAGATAGATTTAGTTCACAATGTGTATGTATATATCCCCAATGAGCAAGTCTGAGGAGACTCAGGCAGCAGTGGCAAGGAAAAACTCCCTTAAATTGGTAAGGAAGAAACCTTGAGAGGAACCAGGCTCAAGGGGAACCCATCCTTATCTGGGTAACACTGGAGGGTGTGTTTATAAAGATACAGTCTAACAAATGTTGTATAGATGCAAAAGATCACATGGAGTTCACATCTATTTAGTATAGCAGAATCTAAGTGTAGCTGGTAGATCTCTGGATGCCTCAGGGTTCGCTGGGTCGGCCTCATCTCAGTGGTCCAAAATCTTCATCGCACGGATGATGAATTATTATTTTTTAAGTTTCCAGACCAGAGAAAAATACAGAGTTTAAGGTAACCTGAATGGAACCACCATAAGTGATGAAGTTAAGATTTTGCATCAAGAAAATTGGTTGAAGTAATAAATAGTTAATGTTCCTTTGAAACTATGAGTACTAAAACATCCTATGTTTATCTAACTATGTGTAATAAAAATTAATAAAACATTTATAGAGAATAGTTCATTCTAAAAAACTAGAAATGTTAAATGATTGCATCAAATAGGGTTGTTCATCTGGAGTAAGTAATCATCGTGTCAGTACAAAGAGGCACTCAATTCGTCTGATTTGTCATTGCACTCAAGTCAACTGTTTCTGATTAGAATGCCTGTTTTTATTTTTATTCTTTTCTAATTGTATTAAATAGTATTCGTTAACATTAAAAGCACATTTGTACAGGAATGGCCCTTGTGATGGCTGGCCTCACTGTAAGAGCAAAACTCAATATTAAGCATATTATAAGATATTAAGCAATGATAGTTGTCCTCATATTTTATGCAGTGCGTCAATTATGTTAACCATAATTCACCATAATTCACCAAAAATTGTAGGAAAAAACATTTTAATTTCAACATATTTCTAAACATTTTAATAGCAAGATGGAAAATCATGAATACACTAAGATAGGATGACATGCTAGTAAAAGACTATATGTGTCATTATATGTATAAGTATGAAGATGTCTAACATTTGAACAAAACAGACTTCAATGAATAAAGTTAGTTACAACAGAGTGCTATGTGACAGCTTTGTATTTATAACTTCCAACATTTTTTATCCACTAAAATAGATTTTGTATCCTCTGTATGTTTAATTTCTAACTCCATTACTACTCTCTCTAAACAAGACTGTGATTGTCCTTTATTTATACCTTCAAGTCATTTCAAAAGTCTAAGAATTTAAAAACCATGAAACGCAAGATGGCGACAGAGCACAAACATACACACGTGTTCGCATTGTAATGTTATACTATTATACCAATGGTAAGTAACTTATACTAAGGATATAATGGTAAGTAACTTATACTAAGGATATAATGGTAAGTAACTTATACTAAGGGTATAATGGTAAGTAACTTATACTAAGGGTATAATGGTAAGTAACTTATACTAAGGGTATAATGGTACAGTAAGTAACTTATACTCCAGGTATATATAATGGTACAGTAAGTAACTTATACTCCAGGTATATATAATGGTACAGTAAGTAACTTATACTCCAGGTATATATAATGGTACAGTAAGTAACTTATACTCCAGGTATAATGGTAAGTAACTGGCAAGTTTAATGAATTTACTAACATAATTTTGGTTTCAACATCTCTGTTATTATTAAAGCCTAATAGCCAAAAAATCCTCTTGTGTTATTTTAAGTACTAGGAAATAGTTATTGGTGCAATTAGTTTAATTTATTAAAAAGATATAACAATAAAGTGTATCTATTGTGTATCATAGGAAAAAAGCATTAGTCAAGTCAAGACAAGAAGCTTTTATTGTCATTTCAACCGTATATAGCTGATGCAGTACACCGTGAAATGAGACAAGGTTTCTCCAGGATCATGGTGTTACATAAAACAAAGACAGAGCTATAGGGATTTATTAAGTTAGTCCTAGATACATAAAGTGCATCTGTGCAACCTGGTGCAGACAGTGCAGGACAAAATGCTGTATGTTTAATCAGTATTGCATGTGCAGAAATACTGGAATGAACACATTATTATAGCAGCAGTTGCATGAGGTAATGTAAAGTGTTGTGCAAAACAGCAATCGACTGAAATGTGAGACAGCATGTGCAAAGAACAAAAAATAAAAAAAAACAGTGTGCAAAACAGCATGTAAACAGTTTGATGGATGTAAAAGGTCATATAATAAGATGTCATTTATTTACAGCAATTTGAAATGTTTATATCTCTACATTATTAGCAGCACTATATCAGTTTGTTAATATCAGCAACCTGTAACATATCCTTTGTGCAGTAAACCTGTATAAGAAACGATGTAGCAATGCAGTTTAATCAGACTAAACCGAATAAAGTTGTAACCCCAGTGTCGTGACCGTAAACAGTTAACAGAGAGTGTTTTCATCCTCAGCGCGCGCGCCCGTTCCTAAACCCCAGACACAATGACGTCAGCGTCCATCCGCTGAACCGAACGAGCCATTTTCGCAGGCGCGTGAGGAAGAGCTCAGCCCGACCGACGCTCGCGCGCTGCTTTGTCATTTTGCCCTCTGTGTGTTTAGCGTCTGCGCTTATTATCCCATCAATAAAGAAGCAAAGAAATCGGTCTGTCTGAGGCACATCGCGCAGACATGTCCGTGAAGCCGATCGACGAGCCAGGATCAGAGGGCCGGTGGTACGGAGACGATCTGGAGAACATGGAGCTGTTCGGGAACAAGAGCAGCTCGGCCTGCTTTGAGGACCAGAAGCGCCAAGACGAGCACTCGCACCATCCGCCTCACCCAGTTACCATGGAAACTGCCTCTACAGGTAACGTTAATTCGGCGTGAGAGTGCAGTTTTACTTTACTTCAGTCTTTCATCCTTGTGCAATTGCTAAGGCTCGTTACTGAACTCTAAATAGCTTTATTATGTGACTTGAGAATAACAGCTGTCTCACCCACCTACTAACTTTGTCACTGTCCAAAGGCCCTTGGACAGGATGCATTAAAGCAAAGCAGTGGTTAAATGTAGCTGGGTCCAGAAATGATGTTGTCAGGTTTAGGGTGGATTTTTTTGTCCTGTCACGTGCATTGCGACGTTTATTTTAGTGTCATTCGTTTACAGTTCTCTGCAATACTGTGGTTTGCTCATGGACAGTCCAGTTATACTTAGCATTTGGTATGTGGACACTTTTCCCCTAAACATTAGTGACAATTTTAGCTCCACAATTGTCTATATAATGTCTCTGTATGTTATAGTGTTACGGTTGCAATACACTGAAATTAAGATGACCTATCATGTTCCAGCGTGGCAGTGCTCCTTTTCACAGAGATGTTTATGATGACACGGTTTGTTAAAGTTGGTGAGGAAGTGTCCTGAACATAAATCAGAAATCATGCTCCAAAATCTGACGGAAATACTGGAGGTTCTTGTGGAATCTAGGGGAAATAGGAGGATGAATGGGGATGAGGTTATTATAACAGTAAAGGCGGACTAAATCTGGAACGAGAAGTTTGATAAGCATATATAGGTGTGATGTTCAGGTGTACACAAACATATAGCATATATTATTATATGTACACAAACATATAATGTAAATTGCCACATTCCCCAAATTAAGGAATACACATTAAAAGGCTTCTAATTGTTCATCAACAGTTCATTTTTTTTTTTGGTTAAACAATCCTCCCTGTACTGAAGGGACATTTCATGCTGAAACTACTACAGTATTCATTTTGGGGTTGAAAAAATTATAAGTTTTGATTCCTTCTCATCCTGTAATGGAATAGGGATGCAGTGTTCTCCTAAGTGTATGAGAGAGAGAGAGAGAGAGAGAGAGAGAGAGAGAGAGAGAGAGAGAGAGAGAGAGAGAGAGAAACAAATCAAAAGACAGACAAAAAAAATCCCACCAACAAAGTACATTTCGTCAGCAAGATTTGCTGTTGCTCTTTATTTCCGATGATACCACCTACATGGTTGTCAGAACGTTTCTGGAAAAAAAAACAACAGTTGATTCATTTAATACGCAAAATATCACATTCATGTATGGATGTGCACCAATCCCATTTGTTTCCCTTTTTAAAACAATACCAATATTAGACCCAGCAGTCTCAGCTGATATCCGATACTGAGCCAGTACCACTGTCTTCTTAGTAATGGAGCTGGCCGTATGCAAGTTACTGTTATCAACATATGCAGAACCTCAACAGCATAATGGCAGCATGCTGTGAGCTAATGAGTACTATAACTACTTGGAAGATCTCTCACTATGGTTCAGTTTAGATAATATTCAATTAAATATCAGTCCATTGTTTTAAGCCAGTAAGAGCTCAATATGGAAACTTTAACAGGGACAGATTCCCTAGTAGCAGGAATTTTAGGATAAAATTAGATGTAATGTTGTGATTGTTGTGGATTCTTCCAACTTCCATATCTTTGATTGTTCCAAGGAAATGAATACCTCATTACTTTAGAAGGCATGCATTGTCCTTTTCATCCCCTGCTTCTCTGTTGTTCTGTGCTCTGAGCTTTGCTGATTAATTTTGTTCAGAGATACTAATGGAAATCTAACCTCCATGGACGTAAAATATAATGCCTTGTTTGCTTCTTTTCACTTGCAGACTCAGGAAGTAATAAATAATGAGTATGATGAGTGAGCAATAATAATGAGTGATCCCATCCTTGGATATTTTTATTATACCTGATAACGACTGGGTATTTTCTTTTTATTCAAATGCTTGGTTTTATTTGTAATTTAGTGAATGTAAACTGATTCTCAAGTGCATTCTCTCATTTTTAGGGGCTGTTGGGGCTGGTTTGAGTTTATGAGCTGTTTCAAAATAGTGCAACAAAATATCCCATGCTGAAGCTGACTAGCAAGTGCTGGTTTTTCCACATTGCCTGTAGGGTAATCATGTTCGGTCATGACTTTAGAATATTTTGCCCGCCTTAAATGTTTCGTCTTTCTTTCCACTGCTATCTCCTGTGTCTTGGGTGTTAGTGCTGTTTTATTAAGTAATATTCCAGCCTAAAATAACATCAGACTTTATAACAGAAACTCCCAACAGAAATGTAGCTATCTGTTCATAAAGCCTTTGTTGCTATGTCTGCACAATCCTTATTGCCAAAACTCACAGATAACTCCTGGAAGTGTGGAAAACAGGAACACTGGTGTTACTAAAGTAAAGCAAGTTTGGTTACATTAATCGCTATCATCTGTCTTTTGACTTCTGCTCTGGCTTAGAGTGTAACGTTTAAGGGTATCAGTTTATGCTTACATCATGTTGCTGACTACATGGCTCTGTATAATATGACCTTGTGCTGGAGGATCGATTTGTCCATTCTTGGCTTAATGTGAGAAATTGCTACTCATTACCTTAGCTCTTTAATTTGTTTTTCTCACAGATTAGGCCATAACTAACCTTGGTTTAACCTCCTAAGACCCGAGCTTTGGTTAGGTGTTGCATTTTAGATGCAGTGATGTCCACGTATGTGGACACCAGGTCGTAGGAGGTTAATCATAGTTTTCAATCCTGAATGAAATTCACCATGTTATCTTCCACGTCAGTTATATTCACTGAAATTGTTTATATAGCTACTAAACTGTAAGAGAGCATACATATCCTACTTGTTCCTTCCTATAACCTCAATAACATTTCATGAATTAATGAAAACTGAAAGCATTCTTAGTTTTCTTCTTTGGACTGACAATAAAGCATCAAGTATAATTTAATGTAATTAAATATTTAAAAGGAAAATACAGATACATAAAGCTACAGTGCATTTATTTTTATGTTTTTGCTAATTTTAATAATAAATAAATGTTAATGATTTTCAAAAACAATTCAGTTAGGGTAAGGAAATTGCATTGAAAGAGTGTGCATAAAACAAGCACAAGTAAATGAGATGAACTATGTTCAAATGATAATGATGTATAGGCTAGTTCCTATAAATGAAGTTCTGTTTTAGGAACTCATAGATTATGCTAGAAGGCGATATCTGTGTTAAAAGAGTGAGAACCACATGTACACCACATGTAAATAAAGTCTAGGCTTATAGACTGAGATTCTGATTTTGATTCTGATAACCTGTAAGTAAGCTAAGTAGCATGCTTGTGGTTATTCACATAAACATGCTATCTTTATGTACAGTATCTGTCAGGTACAGTATCTGTAGATAATTGTATTGTCTGTTCACATTCTCTTGTCTTGCATTGTGGTTTGTCTTGCATGTTTGTACACATGCACTTTATGTCAATAGCTTAATTTTCTTTTAGTCTTTAGCCCTAGTTCTGTTCCTAGTTCCCTAGTTCTTGTCTTATGCAGCTCTGTGTTTTATGTAGCACCAGGGACCTGGAGGAACGTCGTTTCATGTACTGCATAAGCTCTATATGGTAAAATGACAATAAATGCCTCTTGATTTGGCTTGACTTGACTTGATTTTCAGTTAATATGTTACTGCATTGACCACCTTGCAGTTCATTTCCAGTCTTTTGTGTGATGTGTTTGGTGTTACACATATTTTCAGGTTTTTAAATTGCTTCATGTGTTCTATGAAGTTGATAGTGGATTGCCCAGATGTGGTGATTATTAAGAAATATAAACCTATTAAATGTTTCTCTTAAGTAGAAATTTAAAGTGGATCAGGTTTATGCTGAGCAGTTTAATGTCAGATTCAGTAGCAGCTTCTAGCAGTTTACATGCTCAGAAAGCACACAAGCTGCTGAATGAATGACAGTGGCCTGGTGGTCTGTTTGAATTGAATTATCCTGTTCCTGGGCTCCTGTCAGACTCCCAAAAAAAGTGGAAAAATCTCTCAGAAATCTCTCAGACAGAAATTCAGTATATATGTATATGTATGTATTGTCTCATCACTATTGACTGACTGCTCTCACTTCTCAAGGGATAAGACAGGCTTACTGATTTGGAGATTTGAGGCCTAGTGTATAAACACGCAAATGTTACACATCTAGCATACTGTACACATCTCCTTATTTGGCTTTAGATAACATCTTCAAACTCTCGTGTTTACCAGAATGAGCTAGGTTTAATGCCTTTCATTGCCTTTGGATAATTTTAGCATTAAGATTTTTAATGAGTTGGCAGTGGATTCATGTTCATTCCTTTGGGGTAATCCTTAAATATTATTTTACTTCTATGGACCAATCAGAATTAAGATCCAGTTTGCAGCATTTTTTGCCACAATGTTTTACATTAATTTAATCATTCTACAGCAGCTTACTGCTTTCAAGATAAGATCTTTAAGTTTCAATTGTTGCTTGACAGAATTCTATTAGCTAACATTGACACTAAATTTAAAATTAAGTGTCATTTACTAAAATTATGTAATGTATGATGGGAAGTGGTAATGGAATAGTGTTAGGGGCTGAATGAGAGTACTACAGTAGGCACCACATTAACATGGCAGTATTGTACACTGTATATTTAATAACATGCTGTATTTTCCCAGTAATTGGGTTTCAGTAGTCCAGAATGCTTCAGGTTAAAAATTTGCCTGACTTGGAAGGATGTCTCCGGACTTCCCTACATCAGAAGTCGTTATTGAACGTGTCACATTTTTCACTTAAGGTGATTTTTCATGCCTGTGATTGACAGCTGCGAGGTTATGTTCACCTGTCAGTTATAGAGCTCCTCCATTTGCACATGAATAATGGAGAGGATGGTGAGAAGCATAAGAGCACCAGTGTCAGGCGAATGAACCGGAAACGACCGGAGGAAGTGGTCTGTCCAGCTTTTACTCCTGGCCTATAAGTCACAGTGTTCCAATAAGGGTGCACATTAAACTGTAATTACTGTAATTTATTTTGTAAAATGTTTTATATATTCTTGACATTTCCTCTAGCATGTGCCAATGTCCATTGAATGTATCCTAAGATCTACTGGAGGGGAAAAAATTACTTGCCTGGACACATGGGAAAAGAAGCTTATGTATCCGGGCTATTAGTTTGTTATTCATGGATGCCCAGGCCGATAGACTAAGCGAGCTAGCTTTGTTCTACTCATTATTGATGTAAACATTTTACAGTGGTGCAACACAAATATATTACATGCTGTTTTCTTCCCATCACCTGCTGCACTACACAGCTTTAATCACCTAACAAATGACACTGTTTCATAACTGTACTCTTAGCTAAACCTACTTAAATATTAATAAATATGTGCAGTGTGAAGAGAAGATACTACGGGTCATAACCAAAGTTGGCGTGGCAAATAATAACAAAATAATTTTTTTCCAGGGAGAGATGGATTAAAGATACAACATTTGTATTTTATTGTATATGTAAGATGAAGTCTGAGGCAAATGCAGTTGCAGGTAAACGGCTTTAATGAAAGCTTTAATTGATTGTAGCAACCGATAAACAAACTCAAAGCAAGATCAGGGTAAAAAAAATAACAAGGTCAGGTGATCAGCAAAACCCCAAGAACAGTGAACAAGATACAGGTCGGAAACAGAAGGAAACAGGTGTTGTAATCTAGGAAAACAGGGTAAGCTGAGCTTATATGTAGCAAGGTAGTGGTGTGTGAGAGTCTCTATTATAGTCTGACATTGGGAAATGACGCAGTGTGTTTGTGGGCCATGGTACATGTTTGGAGATGGAGTTCATGGTCTGGGTTGACCTGACTCTTATTGCAGTCTTCTAGTCTTCACTCATCTCTGTGTTGCCTAATAAGTGTTTACGAGATAATATTGCATTTATAGAGAAATTAACAGAGAAGAAAATACTAAAGCACAAAACTATTATTCAGTCTATTCTAAATTTCACAATAATTCACATTTAATCTAACAATTTTATCAATTATAAAAGAAACACAAAAACATACATACATACAGTACTTCCATTTTTAGACAACCATCTTTTTAAGTAAGAATATGTTTTTTACATATTCTTACTTAGCTACTGCTTATAAAAATCCACAGGTTATATTCCAGTCATTCATCACCTGTTTACTCTCCAGAACAGAGTAACTCGACGCTTATATTATTATAATGAACACAGAGTGTTCATTTTGTTTAGAAATTCACCACTTCTTTTATTTGAGAGGCTGCAATACAAATTCAGGCTGTACGAATTCAACATTCCTAGTATGTATGCTGCCACTAATATGTGTGTAGACTGTATGTGTGCAGTGTTGTTACTCACTGCATGAAACATCATGATACATGACAATTAGTGGGAGAACAAAATCAAGTGCAGAGAAATTTTAATTCCCACTGTGATATCTGAAGTGCTTCCAAAACAACCATTATCTCTAAGAGCTACTGACCTGGCTTTTCAGAAGCTTTTAAAGCTTTGGCAATAGGTTTAATTTCACTCATATCCAGGAGCATGGAAACATGGACATATACAAGATGCTTCATGTTTTATTGATTGACTCATAGATCATTGATTATTATTATTTTATTATTATTAAAATCTTCTACTGAGCAATAGGCAAAACATTTGAATACTCTATAAGGATTTTTTTACATTATTTAATTATAGAATATCAGCAGTAGAATAAAAAAAAAAGGCTCTTGTTATATCTAAACAGTTTACAACTTTTTAATGATATTTTCTGTAGTATGAATGTTGGTTTTCTTAAAGCTCCATAGAGTAAACTTCTACACTCTTTTACTTGTATTCAAATTCAGCTTTTCAGCTGGGTTAAATATCGTTAACATAGCAGCCTAGTAAACATATTCAGATTATATCTGGCTGTTAAGACTGGCAAAACTCTTAAATTAGTAGGCTGAAGCATAGCATGTAGATAAAAAATGCAGCCTTCAGTTATAGGGAAATTGCTTTTATAGGGATGTGTCACAGATTATCAAGGGCAAACAAATCACATCATCGACATAAGTTGGACATTAAGACGCTGCAACACAGGAACTTATATAAGAAGCTCATCGTGCTGAAACGGGACGCAGGTGAATAGTGAGATGTGACCAGGAAACATGGCGGATGGGTAATGTAGTTGAAGCACAGATTTGGCATAGCACGACACTAATTCTAGTGAAGTCACTTTCTGAAGATCACACTTGAACTTGAACATTTGGTGCCTTGTTGTTGAAACATATACCACATATATCCACATATACAGTATCATTCTGGTATTAGATTCTTGGCTATTGGTCTAATGGCTTTGCTTTTGTAAGCTGAGAGTTTTGTGACCAAACTTTTCACTTGGTTGTTATTTCACGCTTTTATTACAGTAGATAATTAAAGCACAATAATGTAGCCAACAGATTTAGACTTTAAAGAAATAGAAGTATTTTAACATCAGTGTTTGATTTTTAGAATTTGGCTCTGGTTATATGTAATTTGACTAATTGATGCCTTTGACTACTTAATGCCTCACTTTTAAAGTGAAATAATAATGAAATATCTGAAGCTGTGCGTCTCCTGGAAGCTAAATTTCCGACTGCCTTGTTGTGATGCACATACACAAGAAACACAAGGAACTTCACAAAGCACAAAGTGGTCGAACATTTCTGCAACACATTATACATATTATTTCAGCAGATTACTTTAAAAGCTAGTGTGTAAAGGCTAGTCTTGTTAGTTATGTTACATTACTCCTTAAAAAAATCATAAGACATAGCGAGCAGGACAGAACAGTCTCTGAGAGTCAAAAAATGGCTGACTTGACTGGAAAGAATCGACATCACGGATTATACATAGGACAATAAATTAAAGCCTTTCAGAGAGAAACCTGCTGTGAAGCCTCATTACCGAACATTACTATTAGCACAGCGGTACAGTGCATATGCTAATAAATAGCCATCTAACCAATTTCAGCTGCAGTGTGTGGTTAGCTCTGTTTCCCTTAGTCTAACAAGGGTTGACATTTATTATGCCTCATTTTTGACACATTTCTATGCTTCACTGTCAGGGGTGGAAAAATAATACATGATATAAAGTACACGTTATGCTATATCTTTCTCGATTAAAAGTATGTTTTGAACTGATCAAATTAAGTAGTCATGTTTTCTACCTTTTCTGATAGAAGATTCACTTTAAAACACTACAGTTTTCAATGAGTATTGGTATAAACACAATTTGTTGTCATTTCTTTGAGCTGGTCAAACTATGCATGACTAATGCTAGATGGATTGTTAGCGAATCAATCAAAAGTAAAATATCATGTAAATAACCATCATTTAACATCAGCTAGAATGTGTCTTGCTGTTAAGCCAGTTTATAAGAGCTCCTAGAACAGCTGCTAATCTAATCTAGCATTAGCAAAAAAAACAAGCTAACTTATAGAGCGAGTTATTGCTAGCAAACTTAAAGAAAACATTGAACAATTTTTTTTACAATTTAATGGAGTTCATGCCTTCTAGCAAAGCAAACGACATGCCACAATTTATATAAGCCTTTGCCTACTCTAGCAAATTACTTCAGGGACACTCATCCTCAAGGTCAGCACTGTAGACTGATGGCTTGCACACAGATAACTGTAACAGTAACTACATCGAATATCATGGGATATAGGGTATAGCATCATGGGAATAGCATGATTTTCGTTTTACTTAACTGAAATACAAATGTGCAGAAGCGCACATTACTTATGTGTAGCATACAGTTACAAGCTTCAAGAGAAGACGAGAGCTTTGACATTTGTCATAGCTGGTTTAAGGTCTAAATTATTAACCACCTAATTAAGTAAGAGTACAAGTATTCAATTTCAATACCACTTAAGTATAGCAATTACACAAGTATTTTCCACCCCTGTTTGTTCTTATAGCACGTTTCATAGTTTCCAGACACTTTCATCTTAAATTAGTGGATGATTAGATATTTGATTTGAAGACGCTGTCTGAACATAATCTGCCTACAGTTTGTCAAGTTAAATGACATTAAAGTTAAATGACATTAAAGTTAAATGACATTAACAGGTATAGAATAGACCCAAGTGATTTTAATTAATTAAAGGGCAAGTAATGACTATATATTCACTGTTTTCCTGCCTTATCCACTATTATCTGATTTTCCCTGACAAAAACTGATTTTCCAGTAGAAAACTGGTGTTTGCTATTGACACTTGAGTTATGTAATGTGGACTGGGTTGCATGCTTCTGCATCATGAGAGTACATTTCACAGTGCCAGGTCAGTATGCTATCAGAGAGCATTTAAGGGTGTGTTTTCATAAAAACGACATGCATTGTAGTGAAAAATATTGTACTAATACTAATTAGCTAGTATGTTTGGGATACAGTCCCGGCAAATGTAACTCTGAGGATCTAATTATCTGCTTCAGTTATTGAATTTTCATCTATATTAGAGAAGTGTTATGAGAATAAAAACATTATTGTGCACTTCATTGTAACTGTCACATTTACTGATTGGCAGGTGAAAGAGCAAAACCTCCCACATTCAACACGAGCTCGTCAGCAGCAATCGCAGTAAGCTGACAGTGTGGCACTGCGTGATCCACATTCAGTCTGTTCGTGCATTGTGAACTAATCAGCAGTGCCACTGTGTAACTGTGCACAATCTGCAAGATTAAAACACAGCATGGGGTCTACAGAATAAGCCTGTTTCCTAATGTTAGCTGGCTGTAACTAAAGCTATGGTTGCTCCACAATATCACAGTATGCTGTTTTTGTGCATGACCTCAAGGTGACATGACTCACTCCTAGTAGTGGTTAATGCATTTCTGAGCATGATACTGTACTAGCAAGCTAGTGTGCTATTTCTAATTAATTATTTAGAACTCAGTGTGGAGAACAAAAAAGTCCAGTCACTTCTGAATTGTGTTTTTTAATATTCTGTCTGTGTTCTCTGTGTATTTTGTTATCTGTCTGATCTGTGTATTTGTTAATATCTGATTCATATATGAACTGTGAAACTCCTCTCTTTAGCAGCTAGCTGGATATTTCACTGTATATTAAAGCTAAAATACACAGATGAGTGGCTGAAACAACTTCACAACTTGTAATTGATTACAAACTAATTACATAATAAGAATATATCTGTTGTTATTATGGTTGCTATCTTCCCACTGAATTATAGAGCAAATAAATGGCTCACCTGCTCAGCAAGAAAGAGCTAAACTTTCATCATCCCTTGTACCTCTAATATTATCTTATTTTCCTCTCTCTCGTTGACTTTCTTGAGTTCCTGACTTTCCTTTTGTATTTTGTATAGTCTGCAATGTTTTTAACTATTTTATATTTTGTGTATTTCGGTTGGGGGCACTGTGGCTTAGTGGTTAGCACGTTCGCCTCACTCCTCCAGGGTTGGGGGTTCGATTCCCGCCTCCGCCTTGTGTGTGTGGAGTTTTTATGTTCTCCCTGTGCCTTGGGGGTTTCCTCCGGCTACTCCGGTTTCCTCCCCCAGTCCAAAGACATGCATGGTAGGTTGATTGGCATCTCTGGAAATTTGTCCGTAGTGTGTGATTGCGTGAGTGAATGAGAGCGTGTGTGTGTGCCCTGCGATGGGTTGGCACTCTGTCCAGGGTGTATCCTGCCTCGATGCCCAATGACGCCTGAGTGAGGCACAGGCTCCCCGTGACCCGAGAAGATCGGATAAGCGGTAGAAAATGAATGAATGAATGTATTTCGGTTATAATTCATTACAAAACTTGAATGTTCTTAAAGAAAGACATTGGATGGGTATTGATATCAACTTATACTCAATGTTTCAGTATCAGTATCAGAAAAAGTGCCATCTCTTCTTGTAAGCCTATATACATGCTCTGTGGTCACTTTACACAGCTAGGTCTTTGGTCCAAAATCTCCCTTCTGCTTTATATTAGAAGAGGTCTGACTTGAACATGATTTCAGACGGTATGAACAGGTGATGGACCAGCATATGATTAAGAGTTAATTCCTGATTACAATAAGTGTATGTTTTACATGGTGACTCGAACCAGTTTACTGAAGATTAGTTGATTTCTAACATGCACTGAAAACAGAGAGAGCATACAGCAGCAGTAAACAGTACATAAACCCTAACATACTGTCCATAATTTCAGTAATGTCACTCATTTATCTCATCTAACAGCTAGCAAGTATCAAAAGGATTGTGATTTTAAACCAATTTGATATATTAGTAGCTCAGTGCAACCAGATAACTGACTTTAGACTGCATACTTAATAAATTGTGAAAGACAGAACCTAAAACGTCTTGGTGGTTCTTTCTACTGTGTTTTCCATAATGTCCCAGGTTCATTGTTGATCACAGAGAGTAACATGCTAGTGTATAGACAGACCTTGGTGTATGGTAGTGTATGAAGCTAATCTAAACAGAATAGTCTCAGTGCTGAATGGTTTTGAGGCCCACTGCAGTGAAGCTCTTCCTGAACATTTGTCACTTAAACCTGTTGGAAACACAACACTGAGAGGCCAAATCAGCTATTCCCTTGGATTCTTGTGAAATGGTATTACCTTTCCTCATGCCAGTCGTTTCTAACCAGTAGCTTCTTCATGGATTATCTTTATTACCTGTTACTCCATTTCACACACTTCTTATTCTTTTCCTTTAGCTAGTAGCACCTCTGCCTGAATCGCTGTAACTTCCAGAAATGAATTTTATGCTCCTTGCTTTTATTACCATTAACATTAAAGAGATTTTTTTGTTGGTCAACATTATTTTCACCTCATTTTAAAACTCTCTCTCTCTGTTTCCACTTCCTGGTGCCCACCTACAGCCTACAGTGTGAACTGAGACATCAGAACAGATGGTGAAGCCCTGCTGGCAATGTTTGTTTTTTTTGGGGGTTTTTTTTTTGCAGGCTATACATCTTACATATTAATTCATGTAATTCATATATCCTCTTAGTATAATTCATTTCTAGGTGCTTTAGAGAAGGAGTGATTAGCTGGTACAAAGCGCATTAGTGTTAGCACTGTGGCTTAAGCCTGAAGCTTTAGTAGCTCAGCCTTACTTAAAAGTATCCTCTAGGGATTTTAGGCTGGGGTATACCTTTCAGGTGTATCTGTAACGAAGTCTTTTTTTGCTTGAGAACAAACATTTACAAAGGAAACCTGTGGTCACTTGGTCAAATCTATTATTAATCAGTGTTTACAGGGTCTACTGAATACTGTATCTGATTATTTTAAGACATTTCTGAATTATTTCAGTGTCCAGAATACAGATATCAAGTAAAGTACTGTGAAAAAAATGGCGTTTTTTGTATGCAGTTGTGCTTTTCCTTCTTCTCCAACTCACAACTTTTCTATTTTGATTTACAAAGATTTAATTGACATCTTGACGTTGACCACCAGTGTCAGTTATAGCAGATCAAAAACTTTTGTAACCTATTGTAAAAATATAATAAGGAGAGATTACTTTCACCATATTTTTTAAAAACACACTAGATTTGTCAGTATTGCTGAAGTTTTAAACAAAAAAAAGGCAGGGGAAAAAACTTAGGCCGATATTTATACTTCTGTCCATTCACCATCTGATTATACTAGCTACATGTGACAAACGTGTATGAGTTTTTGTAGTATTAATGTGTGTGCATTGTATGCCTGAAGGTCTGACTTAAAACACACACTATGCTACTCAGCTGGTTTGACATCTGACCTGTCATTAACACCAGGTCATGATGATGATACAGCCATGGACACACATCACACTCGACTCGTTGTGTTAGATATAGCCATTTAAAAAACATTTATAACACTGTAATCTGGGCATACTGTGCAAATGCAATGTATTTATTTTCCCCATTTGGCAGAGTATTTCAAATAAATCTGTCACTTTTCTTTTAGGCAATTAAATTAATGTAACAATTCTGCATTCATTGGTTTTCTTCATCATGTATAACGTATCTAACTAACAACATATTACATTTACATTACTGTAAACCTCTTGCTGGCTCGAAAGGCAGATTCTGAGGAGGAATAAAAATTTTCTGCACATACATTTCATTTCCCATTACTTCTGAACACCATATTTGAATCCTTTGATGTGAAAGTCTTTCTAAAGAAATGATTTACATATCAAAGTTATGAAAGCATTTGCATCAGTTCATTCAGAATCATGTCTTCTTAATAGACAAGAACAAGAATGATTCTTAATGTCAACCACAATATCAAACAAGATAGCAATTAGTCTTGGTACACAGGGCACAAATCCAGAGAATTCACAGTGGGTGAGATGCCAATGGCAGGACACCATTCACCAACGCACTTATTCATAACTAGGGGCAATTTAGCATAGACAGTCTGCCTAGCTGCCTTTTGAGGAAAGCAGAGAGCCAAAAGGAAAGTCACACAAACACAAGGGGAACATGTGAACATTGCTCTCCAGTGCACAAACGAATGATATACAGTTACATTTACAGCCAGAGATGACATAACCTTCCTTTCTGACCTGCATGGATATAATTGCCTCAATTGTCTTCTCTAACATTGAGATCATTACCTAAGTCACCGCTGTCTCACCTCCTTTTTCTGTCTCTGCTCTTAATGATGTGGATGAGTCATGAGTTCCTCCATAGCATGCCTTATGTTGAGAGTGAAATGTGGATGAGAGTGTGTCGTATTGTATGTTATGTTGTATGTCACCAAGTTGCCACTGCAGGGACCCTGAACAAGACCCTTAACCCTCAATTGCTCAGGTGTATAAACTGAAAAAATGTGTCACTCTGGATAAGAGTGTCTGCTAAATGTAAAATGGTAGCTTCCTGTGTCTTATATTTTTCTTTATCCAGTTCAACATATTGCATTGAAACTCTCATCTCAATTCAATAACTTTCATCATTCTGAAGAGCACTTTAAGTACAATGCCTTGCATAAGTATTTGCCTCCTGTGAATTTTTCCTTATTTTATCTCATTCTTGTGCTATAGCCTGAAACTGAAATGGAACTGTGACTGGGATTATATGGCTTAATTTAATGAGACCAGGTAAACAGTTTCCATCAGAAATTACATAATTATTTGAAGTGAGTTTACCTGTGTGCAGTTAAAGTGTCACATTATCTCACTATGAATATATCTTGTCCGAGAAAGGCCACAGTCTTTTAGAGAACATACTAAAACAAACAGTATCATGACTAAAGACCAATGTCTTAAAAGTCAGGGTGCACTGTATGTCATATGCATAACATCAGCATGACAAGTATCAAAAGTCTTAGAATCAACTCATTTACTACGTAGTATTGAAACTTTTTATCTATCTATCTATCTATCTATCTATCTATCTATCTATCTATCTATCTATCTATCTATCTATCTATCTATCTCTCTATCTATCTATCTATCTATCTATCTATCTATCTATCTATCTATCTATCTATCTATCTGTCAGCTGTAGTTCCTTGCTAAACTATTATTTGGGCGGTGCCACAACTTTTCCTAATTTGTTCTTACCTGTTGTTTGTTTCCCTTGATGAGCTGCTCTATATATGTTTGTCTTGTTGTCATGATTATTGTCAGTCATTATTTGATGTAACGTTGTGTGTAAGCTGGAAGGGTGGACACGGTGTTATCCGGAGTATGTTTCCATGTCAGTTATGATTTGCTTTTGTTATGTTATTATTTGGGTTTGATCTATCTATCTATCTCTATCTATCTATCTATCTATCTATCTATCTATCTATCTATCTATCTATCTATCTATCTATCTATCTATCTATCTGTCTATCTATCTATCTATCTATCTATCTATCTATCTATCTATCTATCTATCTATCTATTTTGGTTAAATAATGCTATAATAATGCTAAATTTTGTGCTGGTGTAAAGCAATGTAATTCTGCCACTCACTGGCTTGTGATGGCGCTGTTGAAGATGTTCTTCCTCTGTAAGTTCACCTCCTCCAAGCAGTGGAGGCCTAATAACGTGTTGTTACCAGTGGTCTTCTTGACTTCTATTCATGTGGCTCCTTGTACCTTTCAGATATTGTTGGATAAAAATAGCATCCCAGAGGTGTTCCTTAACACTGTGTATGTAGGACAGTGTAGCACTGGCAAGCTTTATGCTGGACTTGAGTAGGGGTTACTGGACATACAGACAGAGCAAATGTTGTAAATACTCACCTGCTTTTGAGCTACAACAAGCTGCAACTCAACTCATTTTCCATACCACAGCAGGACTATTTGTGCCACACTCGACTAGAACTGCATTACTGTATACCTGCTACCTGTACTGTTATGTAGGCTACATTTAAACTCACTTCTCACTGTTTGTGTGTTAAAGGAAACAGATGCAGTGTCAGAAGTGTGTAATCATGTAAAATATGCCATGCAATAACTGACATTTATGGTTTCTCAAAGAATGTGCAGTTAGACTGCTATCATTTTGAACAGTTGTGTTCAAACGGTCTCCTTTACTGCTGTGAAGTGTATTTCTCTAATCCTTTCCAGTAATTTGGATGTTCGTGTTTCTTATATTAGATATGTGTAGAGAAATTTGATGTTTCAGTAGATGTACTAAGTCGAATTAAGGGGATTGAAATATCATTGGTAAATAAGCAGTATTATGAAGGACTTCCCTATTCCTTGTGTGACATCGTTGCAGTTGACTTATGCAGACACAAGCATGGAAAATATACATCTGCCCAAAACCCCACATTGATAAAAAGAAAGCCTGAAGGAGGAGGTAAAATGGGAATCGGTAGTTGGGGGAGGGAAGAGGGAGAAGAGTGCTGGTGCCATCAGAGACAACAGGCAAGATCTGTCACTGCCACACCCTGGCAAGCACTCTAAGCATACACTTAAACCTAGAGGCAGTAAACAACTGCACACAGACCCATGCTCTCCTGCACCTACAAAACCTGTCTTTCTCTCTGACAGATGTACAGGACAAAGTTACTGACATTCTCAAGGACATTTTTAGATTACAGATGTTTTATTTGTATACAGTTCCAGGCATAGGGCATATTAGCCTGTGGATGGATTTCTTCCGATTCTGATTATCTGACCAAAGAATCAAAGTCAACATGTTTTCTGTGAAATAGAAACTGTACTATAGCCAGATTTATCTCTCTGGTTGTTTTTATTATGTTGTATATCTTGCTTTTAATAGCTGCTTGTTCTGTTTGAGTCTTTTATAAGTTTTTCAGGTTTGCTTACTTTGTCCTTTTCTCTTGTCCCTCGGTTTTGTCACTCTCACAGATAAATCAGATGCAGATCTCCTGAAGAAGTCCATCACTGATATCGGAGACCCATACACATCCCTGTTCTCTGGTTACTCCTCCCAGATGGACACCTCCTACTTTTCAGGTGATGTGGGAGGAGGGGTGCAGAAGCAGAAGGCAGGAATTGATGACCTCATCTCAGGCCTGGATTGCCAGTCTGCCATGTTCAGCTCGGACTCCGGCATCGAGATGACCCCGAGTGCCGAGTCTGGTTACACCTCCCACAAGCTGCGTGACTCAGACAAGACCCCTGATTCCACCTACAACTACATGGACATCAGGAGCAGAGAGGATCCCAACAGCCAACAGCAGCTATTGGAGGATTGGGAAATAAGTGGCACTTCAGATTCTGCCTCGCTATCCGGCCTCAAAGGAGGGCATTACTTGGAGAAGAGTCCCTCACCAGTGGAAGTGGAGACACTGGGTCCCTCTGCAGCTACTTTTGACTCACAAACTTTCCCCTATGTAGAAGAACCTTCAGATGATGAGCTCTCTGACTACCAGCCCAACCGCTCACCAGGTACTGAGGGCAGTATCAGTCCAGTCAAAATCACCTTGACTGAGACAACTCCGCTGTCAGTATCTCCTGTGACCTTCCAGCGTGCCTCTCCAGTCGGTGTTTCTGAGAAGGAAAGCATCCTGAGCCTGGGGCTACAGGGTGTGCCGACTGTCACACTGTCTGAGCCAGAGGATGAGAGTCCCGGATCTTCCACTCCACCACTAACAGGTGCACATTAAACAACATAAATTTGCACAACACAGTACAGGATGTTGTATGCATTTGACTCATCATAGGCTTTTTGCCAGACTGTTGGGCAAACAAGCCAAAAAGAGTCTTGTTTTTCTCACTGACTGAATGACTGACTCCCTATTGATGAATCATTCAGGAGTCACTCATGACATCTATATGGGAGAAAGGAGTAGATGTAAAATGTTGGTAAGCAATCTACATTATCAGTAAAGTGAAAGAAATATTAAGCAAAGATATTCTTTCTTTGCATATCCTGAAAAAAATCCCATCTCAGATTTAGTGATTTTGATGATTGGCTAGTTCAGTCAGTTTACTAATTTTACAGTGTTGTGGAACATTGTAAACAAAAAACTATAATTGAAAAAGAGAATAAATAAATAAATAGAGACACATTACCAGCTCAATAGATTTGTTGAAATGCAGATGACAATATATAACTAAACTCCACTTAACAATCTGCTTTAATAAGAAGTGCTAGCCTGAAGCAGGTTGTTCACATGCACGCTTGTGTTGACGTTGCCAAGACATAGACTGTATATTAGGTTGCAGAGATGAGAGACAAGCCAGCTAAAATTGTTTGTGCTGATTCTACGTGGACATTGATATGCATAGATATACAATGTCACAAAATCTCAAAACTCTCACTAATTTGAATATAAATATTAATACCAGAAATCAGGATAGTTTGTGATGAGGCAATAGTGGCACGTGGAATAAAATCTGTAGTCTGTGCAGTGTTTAGCTGAGCCACTGTTCCTCTGACTAACCGATTCCTCTCTCTCAGTGTGACATCTTAACACAGCAGATGGCCACAGCTAAACAGGTGCTGAACCTGCAGCAAACACTCACCTCTTTCCATTCTTTTTTACCTTTGTCACTATAGAGGAGTCTGACTCTCCATCTGATCCCATGGTCCATGGCATTGAAGTGAAAACCCAGGAGAAATCTCCAGAAACATCCTCAATGGTCCCTCAGACTGCACCCAAATCTCAGAGTCCTTCCATGGAGATAAAAAGCACCCCTACTCTTCCTCTGTATGCCAAGGTTACAGATGCCAGCAGTGGAGACTCAGGTGATTCAGAGATTGAGCTTGTATCTGAGGAATCAAGTCCGCAGGCTCCCAGCTCTGCCTACATGACCTTCAGCAAAAGCCCCAGCACCCCACCACCAGTCCCTGCAACTACACAGGCTCCTGTTTCTGTCTCTGCTCCTGCCTTTAACCCTTCAACCGGCCTTGCTTCTGTCCCTATCTCTGCAGCCATGCAGTACAGCATACTGCGTGAGGAGCGGGAGGCTGAGCTGGACAGTGAGTTGGCCTTGGAGTCATGTGAAGAAGAGAGTCCTAAGAGATTTCCCCAAGAATCTTCCACTAAGGTAAGCAAAGTCAACTCGCAACCAGCCAAACAGCCATCTCTCTCCGCTCCAGTGATCGTTGCTCCCACTGTAAACCCCACACCTCCACCTGAAGCACTAGTCTCTGATGATGCTCCTAAAGAGAAGCTGGCAAGTGAGGGAGAGGATGAGAAGACAAAGCCGGATAGCAAACCTTCCCCCTCCAGTGTAGACCTGCCTGAACTGAAGGTGGAGCAGCCTCCTGAGGAAAGGCAAGCAGAGAGGAAACATTCCAGCGCTGAACGACACCCTACAACTCCTGCTTTCTTCCAGGGAATAACTAGAGAGAAGGGTAAGACTCTTTACTCTAAGAAAAAACTCTTTAAGAATTCTTTACTTTAAAAATCCATTATGATTAAACTACCAGAAAAATATATTTGTTATATTTAATTTCATAATTACTTTTTACAGTCTTAATCACTGCTTTAGCACTACATTTTGTAATGGCCTTTAATATAAGCAAAGAATGTCTGTGGAAAAATGGCTACTCCTTTCTATAAATATATGGCTGGAACTAACCTAAGTGAATTTGGCAGCAAAAAGCCAGGAAGGAAAATCTGAATGCTCTATGTCTCAAGGTTAAAAATCTTCCTGATTTAGGAATTCAAGGGCCTAACGTAGATCTCAGGATATTGTAAAATAGCCCAAGAACTCACATGGATATAGTGATATAGTGCCATAAAGTAAGACCTCATACTATGTTCAACTTTAATTTAGCCAAAGCTGCTAAAATCCAAGACTTTATCTAATTTAATGCTACTGCTGTGCAGTGCTCCGGCTTTTGCACACTGATCTTTAGTGTGCTAAAAGTCTGTTGAGCTACCCTTTCTCTGCTAAAGTGGACCTCATGTTCAGAGAAAGAGTTGCAGCCACAAATAACATATCACGATATGACACTTTTTATGAAATGTCTGTACTGTGCTGTTTTGAGCACTATACTCTGTCTTCTAACATCTCTTTCATTTGCCCCATGCAAACTGACTTCTCTTCTAATTTGCATTCGCACTCTTACCTTCCATCTGATGCTCAGTCTTCAGTCATTTCTTCTTCATACCTCCTGTTTGTTTTACGTTTTGTTATGTCTGGGGAACACCAAGACAAAGGTAATGAATGGACTGCAGTATTTTTAATAGCCTTTGAGGTGTGCCTTGTGCATCACTAATGGTATTATGCTGCAGTTAGGGCAGGGCTCTTGTAAGTGCCTGTCGCATTTGTTCAAGTCCAAACAAGATGGACATCGATCATGTCCATCATCCAACTCCATTGGGGCTTGGCAGAACACTGTACAGAAAGGTTCGGTAGGTTAACAATGTTTCAACAACTGATATGATCAGTAAGTTTATTGGACATTCTAAGAATTTAATATGATTATCCTTCATATAGCAACTCTTAAATAGAATTTTCATGCAATATAAGTCTGTAACTTTTTGCTACATGGCAACTTATGTACCACATGTTGTTCAACAGCACAGTCAATCATGACACAATTTATATTAAAAATGTAGTCACCTATGGTGTTATTATGCATTCATTCATTTTCTACCGCTTATCCAAACTACCTCGGGTCACGGGGAGCCTGTGCTTCTCTCAGGCATTATCGTGCATCAAGGCAGGATACACATTGGACGGAGTGCCAACCCATCGCAGGGCACACACACACACACACACACTCATTCACTCACGCAATCACACACTACAGACAATTTTCCAGAGATGCCAATCAAACTACCATGCATGTCTTTGGACCGGGAGAGGAAACCGGAGAACCCAGAGGAAACCCCTGAGGTACAGGGAGAACATGCAAACTCCACACACACAAGGTGGAGGCGGGAATCGAACCCCCGACCCTGGAGGTGTGAGGTAAACGTGCTAACCACTATGCCACCGTTCCCCCTGGTGTTATTATTATTATAGATAATTATTATAATCTCTCTCTCTCTCTCTCTCTCTCTCTCTCTCTCTCTCTCTCTCTCTCTCTCTCTCCACTTCCCTAACAAATCAACAATATAAGAATGGGACAGAGAGTCAACATGTGAGGTCACAGATGCAAGATGGCCACTTTGCTATTAATACTGGGCAAGGTAATCAGCATGGGAAAACTCCAGCAGTTCTGAAGGACACCTCCCGGCTATATAGAATTAAAAAAAGAAGCAGAAGCCCCTCACCAGCAGTTCTTTTATTAGAGTATAACAACTTGATTTTCTGAGAGAGAAGTAATATTCCATTTATTTAGGATAAAGTATTTGGTGCTATAGTATTTGCTTACTGTGCAGATTTGAGTGCAGAACTAGAATTATGAATATCAACAATATTTTTCCGACTGTCCGAATGAAAAGACACCATTTGATTCAATCTAACCAGTATTGCATTAGACCATCATTAACTTATAGATTAAGAAATTTGAGCTTGTCAAAGTTGCAGTGGATCGAAAGTGATATCCAAACACTTATTTAGGAAAAGCAGGTAGATACAGTATTTATATAACAAAAGAACATCTAGAATGCTTTTCATTTTAGCAGATACAGACTTAAAATATTGATTCTGTCTCTGACTGCAGAGTCATTTCCTCCACTGCTTTATGTAGGAGAAGATCATTTGCAAGTCACTTTCTGGATCATTTAGTCTCTGCACTCAGAGTACTGTAGCAGTAGAAGGGCAAATTGTGGATACTGGATCAACTGTTTGTAGGACAGTGAGGCGTAGGACGAGCAAGGGAAGACAAAACTAGTGAGAGGACACCGTGCTTTACATAACACATGGCCTATGTGCCACTTTATATTTTTACAAACACAGATTTTGACACACTGTATAAGAGCAGCTCAAGATTTTCCCTGTGCATAAAGTAAAACATTGCTTGTTTAAATAATTATTACTTGCTGTAGTATGTATGTACAGAAAAAAATTTTTAGATTTTTTTTTTTGCAATGTCATAAAAAAACAGCATTTGTTAATGCTTGAGCAATCTTAAAATCTATGCATTTTTGATGTCTTGCTGCTAAAAATAATACTTATATCCTTTGCCTGAATGTCTGAGGATTCTCAGGAGGGCTTTCGCTGAAGTCCAAATATGCTATAATGGGATACTCATGGATGGAAGTGATGAGAAATAAAGCCCTAAAATGACATGAATTGCGAATACCACAGAATACCGAAGACCGAAATGACCCAGCTCTCAGAACACAAATCAATCACCTCTGTTTGTCCTTGTGCAGTAGTGGGGTGTGTACCATGCTGAGCAGGATCTGGAGACACTGCAGCGCTTGAAGAAATATCCAAAAAAACATCCATCATGCCTCCGCTTTATATATAAGGTGGCTGAAATTTGTGTCTAAGCTCTAGTGAAATCTCCTGAGCTGACGCTGAGCTGAGTCACAGAATCTGTAGTGTTTTCCCCATTAATAGTAGACCTTTTCTGAGAAACTCTATTCATTCATTTAAACAACAATAAGCCCTGATCTTATCTGCCAAGGTAATGTCATGATGTTATCAAGCCACCATGCAAATATTTACTCACACAGTATATTTGTGAGTTTATACGTACATACAATATGTGATACACTCTGGTTCAGTGTGACACATCCTTCTAATGATTTCTACAGCATCATTCGATCGAGTGGTGCTGCCCTCCCCTGTTTACGTAGCCTCACTACAGCTGCAAAAATGGAAGGAACATATTCAGGCAAAATGAAACAGATAATTGATTGTAGCAGTTTAATTTTAGGCTAGGATAATTTGCTGTTACTGGATGAGAGTGGTGTAAGACAGTGAGAGTCAGTGCTTGAGGCTGCTCAGAGGGTGCAACATGGTGACATTTAGTGCTAATACGCTCTAAAAGATTTTATCTGTCTGGTTTCTAATACACAGAGTGTAAGAGCAGAGGGATGGTGAGATATGCTATTTGTAAAGCTGAGACATAGACATTCAGTCATAAACATTATTGAGATTTTGAAGAATGGAATTTTTTATGTCACTGGTATTGCTGTAGTGATCGATCATGTTATCGTGTCATTACTAAGAGACTCAGGTGAACTTATAGTTTAATCATGTTAATATTATAGTATTGACTCAGTATCAGAGAAATACTGATACTTTTTACAATTTTAGAAGAGTACTGGAGAAATACCTTATTTGGTACTGAGAGCCATGCCAATATTCTGCAAGCTTCCTTTGCTAAGTTAAACAAAATATTATTGTCCCATTTGTGGTGGGTTTGGAGACAAACTGTGTCCTCTGTTCACATGTAGTATCAATACGTGGAAGTGGATCAAATTGTCCAGATCAAGAGAGTTAGTCATTCCAATCAAATTGAAATGTAGTTGCAATTAAAAAAAAGATGAGAATCAGCTATCATATAAATGAAATGGGATATTTTAATATCAAAATTGCTCTATCATGTAATATTTTGTAAACATGTAAACTCTTATAACGTTGTGTTCAAAGTAGCCATAGTTCTTTGTCCTTTCCTTATAGCGTAGTCTATGATATAGCATGCCATTTTTGTCTTTTGGCAAAATTTCTGCAATGAGCTGTGTTGTTTTCTCATTGTTTTTTGATTATGTGTAGCAAGGTACGGTAATTGTCCAAAGAGTTATAGAACAAATTTTTGCGTTGCACTGTAATGTATTTTGATCGATTTTATGTTTTTGCAGCCTACTGAATCTATTCATCTGCCAGGTAATCATAAATAAAGAACCGAGAGAGTGGACACATAATCAGCTTGTCCCAGATGTCAGGACTAGTGAATTGTCCATCCCTGGTGTTCAGTTTAGTGATATTTATAACTGTAGGTGCATCCAGCTAGTGCTGACTTCAGAGAGCGCTGACGTTGCTGAAGGCTCTGGGAAGCAGGCGAACATTCACAGAGCTGAACTGGGTATAAAGCTATGATCAATGAACTAAAGACAAACTGTTAACGTCTGTAGAGGATAATTAGCTAGCAAGTTATTGTTAATCAGTATAAGTCTAACAACATGTGCCAAAGTCACTTTTAGCACAAAAATGCTATGAAGCTGCCTGCCTCCCATGTTCTCCGGTTACTGTAATCCTGGGTGACTTAAAATCTCAATTCTGTTTTGTTTTTTTTTTGCACTAAGGATTTATGTTACATTATTGATTTTGCATGGAATTTCTGTTTAGGAGTCGCCTTGCACTGGTCCTTTTATTGCCTTCCATTAGCTTGCCATCTTCTTTTTAATGATAATATAGAGTCCAGCAGTGCTTACTCCAAAAATGCACAGTCATGGCTGAGAAACTTAAGGCTAATTGTAATAGAATTTTCTTTAAATCCAATAAAGTCTCAAATTCCTAAGAGTCATGCTTCCATTCTGTTAGCTCTCACACCTACATATAACACCTTCACTCATCTATATTTTGTCATTTAGTCAAAGCAGGACTTATTAAATGTCCTTTTCTGGCTATATTTTGTAAGAAGTTTGAGCTTAGATATGTAGTATATGAATGTGCTATGTCCTTTGCATCGATGTATATTGTCCTAGATACAAGGGTGTGGTGCGGCAGACTGGAGCTGGAGCTGGACTGGTCGTGCTGCTCTGCTCACGAGAAGTCTCTAGAAGCCTGACTCAGGCTGAAACAATAAGGATGCTTGTATTTCCCAGTTTCAGCCAGCAGAGTGCTCAGTGCTTAAGCAATAAAATCTTGCCTGCATCACTGAATCCCAGTTCGTTTCACATTACACCAGCAGATCAAAGACCTTTTTTTTTTTTTTTATGGCAGATTTTATTTTGTAGTCTTAGTGGATGACCTAGTGAACCAGTAACTGGATATATTTATTGATAGATTTCTTCATAGTGCTGGATAAGGCTGTCCGGTCTAATATGATGTCATTCCGTAATAGAGATTGATCCGAACCTAAGTGGAAAAAGGAGTGAGAATTGTGTTTGACAGTACAGTAGCAAGATGGTGGACACTGTAAAGAGTCTTATTCACTGAAAATAGTTTAAAAATCCATCCACTGATGTTGAAAATGTTAAGTTTCGTTGGGTTTTTGAGAATGATTACAACACAAGAACCCAATAGATACTTTTTTATTTCTTAGTATTAAATGTCCACAGTTGTTATTTACATGGTTCTGCTTTTATCAAATACAACAAAAAATACTTTGGTAATCATACTGCCAGGGTCTGCTACTAGGCACAAATTTAGTCTCAAAATGTGATCTGCATTTAAAATGTATAATAGCTAAAAAAATATTTACAGGTGTACAGGCAGAAAGCCAGCACTCCATTACAGTCTGTCATCTCACTATGTCGAAATGAAAAAAAAAAATAGACCAGGTTTAAAGGTTCAAATAATATAATAATTGTGTATAAGTAAAGCAGATAGGATAACACTAGCTTCAAGTGCTATAGCTTTTCAGCAGTCTTCTTTATTGTATAACAGCTGCCTTATTGCTGCATTTCCTTTAATTGTAATGTTAAATCATCATCATGTTGAATCTATTGATGAACCTCAACACTTCGTCCTCTGAACATTTTGGCCGCACAGGGACACCAGAGATATTTTTACAAGTCATGGTATAGCTGTGATCCAGCAAATCTATGACCAACAACTGCGGGCACATCTTTAATTCATTTGTTTTAAGATATTGGCATAAATATCACTATGTGTAGCAATATGATCTGAATGTGTACTGTGCAGTATCTCATTGTATGGCACTGCTATATGTTTGTAATCGTGCTCTAAAAACACAGCTGGATGCTGATAGAAAGTGCTGAGTCATTCAGCATGTCCTTTATGGCGTCATACATTACACTTGGACTTTCACACACACACACCCGCACTTATCCCTTTAACGTTATGGATCCTTGGTAGCAATTTAAAATAATAAATTCTATTGAGCCATGATCGGATTGGATGTATGTTTTGGGATTTTCTGTGATGGGAAAATTTCTGTGTCCCTATTAAATAGCTCAGTCTTTTGTTGTGGGAAATCTTCCGAATCAATCCTAATTAAGCATCAGTTGTTGCTTTGGCTTTGGTTATGTTTAGTTCTTTTACAAAACACTCCTATATATCTCTTTTCTTCCTTTTATATTTGTGCATTCTCTTTCTTAACTCCACTAGTCGGCAGCATTTACACATGCAAGCAGAACCCTCCTCCTCCTCCACCACCACCACCTCCTCCACCTCCTCCATTTGTTCTCTGTCTCCTCCCCTTGTGGCTCATTCATGCACTGGGGTGGGGTGGGGAAAGTGAGAGAGAGAGAGAGAGAGAGAGAGACAGAAAGAGAGAGAGCGGTGCAGCAGAGCAGGAGCAGAGACACAGCAGCTTGTTAGCGTGTTAGCAGTAGCCAAGCGTCACTCCTTCCCCTCAGCATGCAGAGCAGCACCACGGCAGTCGCAGACTCCACCAAGATGGAGGGATTCTGGAGCAACTGGAAGTGCCAGGGTATTGTTTGTGTGCATTTTCATGTATGTGAGATGGATTTGGGGTGTCTAGTGAGAGGCAGAGGATGAGGATGCGTGATCACATCTTGATTGGCTGATTTGACAAAGAGGAGAGACGAGTGCAGTTGCAGCATGGAAAGATGCTTAAGGTTATGCAGATAGACAGATTGAGATTAGAGCGAATGGTATGTTCGTTTGTGTCTCCTCGTTTCTGTGTCTTGTCTGCGTCAAGGCAGGCACCATGATGAGCATCAAACGAAGGGGGGGTTTGAGACTGTTGGACACGCCCTTCCTCAACCCCTCCTTTCACCTCATCCTCGCTTTTTCTTTGCATCCTTTCAGCACACACAAAACAAAGCTATCAGAATGAATGAATTTTCACCTGCATAATGATATTGTTCGGTGTGTGTGTGTGTGTGTGTGTGTGTGTGGGCTCTTTCTGCTTTGTGTCTGGCTGTCTGTTACATTTAACATCAACAGAAACTGTGCGCTTGTGAGAGATTGGGGTGTGGCTACCTATAGCAGGCCAGCTTCGTATGCACACAGATCCAAGTCGCCATCAACAAATCTGCCATCCTTTTGTGTAATAGACAGCAGTTGGTCTGAAGCAGACACATTTATAAGCATGTATGTGTATAACACGCTCCCTGGATTGAGACAGGGATGTAATTGCTGGTGGACTGCTGGAGTGCTAGAATTTTCTATAGAAGAGAGCCTGGGGTAATCGTAACTGTTTTTTTTTTTTTTTCTTGACTAGTGCTTTATTGACGATACACAAGCAACTCTTTGGGCTTCCCTAAATATAAATGCTGAATCCATGTAATTGGTGATGTTTTAATCTTGTTTATGATCTTTAAACTCTTTCAGTAGATTTGTCAGAGTTTTGATCATTTCATAGGAAACACAGATTAATGCTATGGCTCGTCTTTATAATTAGTATTCTGCCTCTGTATGAATACATGTGTGAACTGTTAATCATCAACACAGCCGAACTAGTTAACCTAACAAGAGTTTTAACCTCTGATGCTCTAACAGCTGCCTCTGTATTTGTACTTCTCCTAATTGTGGTTGCATCTCATGTATTAATTCAATGAAAGGGGTCATTTTTATAAATACATTCTGCATGAACACATTACAGGCCTGCTAATTCAGGAGCTTTCTGGTATGTAAGATCTTATTGAGTTGCTTTTATTTTCTTAAAGATTTTTTTACAATATGTGAAAATACATTGTTGTAGTCATGTACAGAACCATGATGTCATTGTCCTTTCTTTATCGATTTTGTGCTTCAGGAAGACAAACCTCAGCAGTGAGGTATTGTAGTGCTGGCTCTTAGATCAGCATTTTCTGCCTTCAGGAAGGCTTTCCAGAAAAACCTGGGGTGTGGAGATCCATCTTGGCTGTGTTACAGAAACCATTCTGGTGATAACTGGCACAAGAGCAGGTGTTTTTTTCATGACTCATTAAATAAAATGACTAATATAGACTATCAGAATCTAGTCTAAACCATATATAACTCACATTCTGGGTGCCAGAGCTATCTGTGCATAGAGCTCAGTGAACAGCATTAGGATTTTGTTTTCAATCCATCCCAACCCCAAATCTAGAAAAACAGCAAGAAATTCCAGAGCCATCAGTAAAGTGACATATCCTAGTACATCAGGCCCTCCACACAAATGTGTTGCAGTAGACTCTGCCTTTGATAAATCCACCCAGTTTAGTTAAATGTGGCTCTCCGTCGGGAATAAGTAACCTAGAATTCAAACAGAGGATCCCTCTGATTGGTAGTTTTTTCTAAAACACTCACTACAGGTCTACTCTTGGTCTGCATGCACACCAAGCTGCAATACAAATTAAAAAAAGATATTTATAGCAGCAACATTGAATATAACACCACAGTAATTATGCTCAGTATCAACGAACTCAAGGGTCAGCGATTATACTATTTTGAGAAAGTTCCCATTTTAGCACTGCAGATATTTAGCCACAAAATCAGCGTTAATTCTTGCGATTGGATCATAAGGATGATCATTAGTGAAGGTTTTAGACTCATTCCTAAGATTATATCATGGCACAAGACACAAATGCAAAAAAAGAGAGTTGCCTAGCACCCATGCAATAATTCAACAATATTCTTATTATATGATGCATTCAGTAAATACCATGCTGATTCATAAGCCTGCAGGGTGTCCTCATCAGTCTGGCTGCAGGCTCTGAAGAAACGACTGTTTTGTTTTTGTTGTTTTACTGGAATGAATGTTAGATTTTAGCTTCCTGGAACAGTCTTAAATTTGTCTGGCCCTCTGTCTGCAGTCCCACAGAGGGCACTAAGCTCAAATCCCATATGTGGCTGAAATAGTGATTAAATTGGGCCTTTAATTACAGGTGAAATTATCAACCTTGTTCGAAAAAATTGTATTTGGTTGCAGGATCAGGACCTGTGAGGGAAGTGAGGGAAAATACAGAAATATTACTGATGATTACATAATGAATTCATGATGAATTCCTGCTTTGTCTTACTGTGCTAATTAACATTAACATAGTGCCTTCGTTTTTGAGATTCATAAAACTTTTTAAATATTGCAAGCATTAATTTGTGTTATTACTAAAGGAGAATGTAGAACAGACTTTATTGCTGCATCAGAGGTGTGGTGTTTCCTGTTTAGAGACTCCAAATTGGAAACGGATTTGATTTATGTTGTGAAACTTTATATTTATTTCACTTGGTTGATCCATAGATTTAATATCACAGCTTGCTGTAGGTTGCTCTGGACTGTCAGCTGAGCATTGTTTTTGGCTGACTGTTCCTCTGAGTACCTCTGTCCCCTTCCAGGACTGTTGTCATCATGTGTTATTACATCTATTTAGGTATCCTCTACTCCTCTGAAAAGGTTCTATGTCCCTTTTATTGCTAGCAAAAACATTGTATTGGTGGTCGGCTTCTATGAACAATATGTTAGGTGTTTCTGCCTAATAATGCAAATCAGATGCATTTGTTGATACCAAGATGCATTTGTTGATACCTGTTTTCTATTTTACAATGCAACCAGGATCTAAAAATATTAAGAATGAAAATATTACCATAGTTTCAAATGTGATACCTCACGTTAGGACTTCTAATGCCAACAGCAAGTAAATGGAACTTTTAGAAATGTATTTCCTTATAAAAAAAAAAACATATTTACAGTATGTCCACACACTATATTTTGTGTTCCTCGTGTATTTTACAGTGTCCCATTGCTTGTAATCTGTGTTGTAGTCTTCGCCTGGTTGAGACTCTCTAGAACATTTAGCATACACAAAAGCCTCATTGTTTCCTCCCACTACTTTGAACTTGAACTCATTTACTCAATTATTTTGTATATCTCTCCGATTGCCCCCTAACAGCACAGTTTCTCATACTGCACATTATTTTAGTAAACTGGAGCCTCTGTTCAAAGGAAACGTTGTTTGAGGTTGATGTTAGGCCTAGTGGTGTGATTACTGTAAGTAATCAATTTGTAAGAACTTTGGTTAAGTTAATGATATTAATGCCAATGTTTGGAAGTTCTAGCCCCTACATAAAATGTGCAGTATAGTCTACTAGCCATGATTTGAACAACACAGCTGTAGGGTGGGATAGATATTGATTGGTACCACAGAGTGTTTTGATTAAACAATTGTTAAGATATGAGTCTGACATACCAAAGCTTTTTGTGTTGAAAACTGGTGAGTGTTTTAGTAACGTGTTTTAGTGTGTGTTTTATTCCATTTAGAGGAATTCTGGGTTAGCGGTTAGAGCAGAGAGAGAATGAACTCAAAGAGAGAATATTTTTCTGTGTATTGTTCAGCAATAGAGTAGTTATACCGGTTTCTTTCTACACATGTACACAGTATGCATATTTTTTTTTATCTTGAAAATAGTCTGCCATTAGATGTTTCCTTTAGCACCCTGTTAGCATCAGCACCAGGATAAATAGCACTGGTTTTCATGTTTGTTTGTTTATTTATTGTTCATGATTAGCTTCACTATGCATATGCAGTTGTTTTCTTCATTCCTATGGTGAGTCTACACAGCTATAATGGTAACTATGTGTCTGATTAGACAATAAAGCAGTAGCACAAGCAGATTAGCTTGTTCTGCAGTGTTAGTGGCCCTTTATTTGTTTCCCTTATTGTCCCAGTTCTTGCCTGTGCTTTCCTTTCCCGTCTTATCCTTCCCTCCCTCTCACCTCATCAGTGCCTCGTTACTCTGTCTGCCAGGCCTGTCATCGCTGTTTTACAGAGAGAGAACGAGGTTGGGATTGCCAGAGAAAGATGGAACATGGTTACTATGGAAACTGCCTCAGCACTCACTCTATTGCTCCCATCTCAGTTTCCGTGGCGACCGAGCACCATTCAGAGGAGACTCAGTTTACCATGCAGGCTTTAATTGGAAACCGTGCAACTTGGGGGACATGATGGGTCTCACAGAGTGAAAGTGTGTGTGTGTGTGTGTGTGTGTGTGTGTGTGTGTGTGTGTGTGTGTGTGTGTGTGTGTGTGTGTGTGTGTGTGTGTGTGTGTGTGTTTATTAACATTGTTTGTGGGGAATAAAAAACATGTTTTAGTGCCTGCATGCAGTGGAATATGTGTATATTATCAATTGAGATTGATTTATTAATTTGATTGTAATTCTATGGCTATCTCTATCTGGATGTTTAGAGTGCACCCAGAGCCTGTATGTCACATAATGTGGTCATAACCACGCCCTGCCCCTATGCACACATACACAAACACACAAAGGACACCAGCCAGCATGTGCAAACCCTGTGTGGACATTTCTGGAGCATCAGCTACTAACATACGATGGCTCAAAATAATGCTCCACTTTTTACATCTTGCTCTTAGAGATGGAGATTTGGCACACATATGTCTAAGCAGAATATTATAAATTATAATATATGTTTAAAAAAGTGTGAGTCAGAGTTAGGGATGGTAGACGGAATCATATATTTCCTTTTTGGATTCTATTTTGCTTCCTAAAATGACATTTTATAGATTTATGAAATGGTGCAGTTTTAAGTGTTGACTGGTTAATAATATCTTATAAATGTAGAAATGTGAATTAAAGGAAAGGGGAACAGATTGCAAAGGGGAGGGGGTGGGGCTACATTCTATTGATATGCTAATATATTTTAATGTGCACACATATGGGGACCTATTTATTTTTTGGTGCGAGTCAGATTGGAATCTTTCCCACCACATTGCCTGCAATCTTGTTTTTTAAATAATTACTCATCACTGTAGTGATTTGGAAAGCTTTGATAATGTTACTGAGCCATTTGTCCTGCAATATGACATGATCCTTAGAACCGAGGACTGCATTGCATATTTCTTCATGTTAGCTGCCAGTGCTCATAATCTGGTTCCGGTCTGTTGCCATGACCACCATGTTGCCCTTTGACTAGGAAAGGAGGAATGAGAGGTGTGTGCAGGAGCAGGATAAAATGAAAGACCGTTGGATGGAGAAGGGTGACGACAACAACAAAAAGGACAGGCAGTTATAACCGAAGGATGTCAGAAGCTGTGCAAGATTTACATTTACATTTTTACATTCACAACTTGTTTACATTTTCTCATTCTTGTAGCGATGGAGCTGTTGTACTGGCGTGACGTGAAGCAGACTGGCCTGGTGTTTAGCAGTGTGTTGCTGCTGCTTTTCTCTCTGACTCAGTTCAGCGTGGTCAGTGTGGTGGCCTACCTCGCCCTGGCCGCTCTCTCTGCCACCATCAGTTTCAGAGTCTACAAGTCCGTCCTTCAGGCAGTGCAGAAGACTGATGAGGGACACCCCTTTAAGTAAGTATTGCCTATGCATGTCTCTGTATATTTGTTGCATTAGTTAAAATTCTTTACATTTTTTATTTCAAAAATTGATAGATGTGTTATGTCATGATCCTTATCCGCATTTTTTAATCACATTTTCTCTTTGGGAATGTTAGTATTGCTTATCTAAAGGTCTCCAATTGCAAATATCAGACTCAAGGTGAACCACCGTGCTGCAGTAGTCAACTGTTCTAATTAAAACTAAGATCTGGCAAATCAGCCTGCAGTGTTTGTAAAGCATACAATAAGCTCATTGGTTGAACTCACACATTTTCTTCCTAATTTGGTCTTTGCCAGTCCTCATCCTCCAGCCAAGTCTGCTGTCATACAATAGCTACCAACTGGCATGAGTGAAAGCTAACACATGCTTCCTCTGAGACAGGTGAATCCAGCCAAGCGCATCTCTTTCGAACTGCTGCCCATTCAGGGTCAAAGGGCAGAAAGCGTTATTCAGCCTTTTCCATATACATGAGCTCACAAATGCCTACGGTTGCCTGTTGGCACTGTGGTCGTTAGCAGAGAGAGAGAGTATCCCATCCTTCCTACACAGAGAGAATGGACAGTTTTGCTCTCTTAGACTCTCGGCCACAGAGGGGAATTGATCTGCTCCTGCGTTAGTCGGTCGATGGGGTTAAGGCTTTTCTGTCACATCACTCAGAAACTTATGTTTTATTTTTGATGCAAACTCTTATATTTCTGTCTTTTCAACACACAGCAACATCTGTGTTTCCTATAAAGCCTGAGTGCTTATGTATTGGTGTGCAGGTCATATCTGGAGAAGGAGATGTCCCTCTCACATGATCAGATGCAGAGGTATGCTGAGAACACTCAACACTACATTAACAACACTCTGAAGGAGCTGCGCAGGCTCTTCCTAGTGCAGGACCTGGTGGACTCACTGAAGGTAATAATAATAATAATAATAATAATAATAATAATACATCATTTGTGTTAATTTCTAACAATATGATCAGTATAATCATTACTGATATATGATTTATCATATGATATAACAGTATAATCATTTTTTACATATTTTTAGAGACAAGACTTTCAGTAAAGAATTCTATAATAATACTAGCTTTTTTTTATCTGCACATTGATTTCTTTTCACACATTCCATCAAAACAGTCTGTTCTACAGTATGTGCATGAACAGCAGCATGAAATGTCAGCATATATAATCTTATTTTTCTCAGTTTGCAGTAGTCATGTGGTTGCTGACCTATGTGGGAGCGCTCTTCAATGGCCTCACCCTCCTCATCATGGGTGAGAACTCATTTTATTGCATTTCCCTTCATAAAAATGCAAACATTACTTTTTCAGTGTAGTTAAACAAGATCTAACTGGACGCTTTAATCGTGTCCTGTAGCTGTGGTGTCCATGTTCTCCATGCCTGTGGTGTACGAGAAATACCAGGTAGGTTTTACACATACATTGGCCTTATGGTGCCTATAAAGAGTCTTATCTAAACATCATCCTCATGTCTGTCCCTCTCTTTTGTCTCAGGCACAGATTGACCAGTATTTGGGACTTGTAAGGACTCAAGTAAACATGGTAGTGGGGAAGTAAGTTCTGTCCTCCCTTTATACCATTGAACTGTGTAGCCATCTACACCAAGCCATTTAACAATGTCATGGTGTGGTTAGTTAACAATGTCATGGTGTGGTTTGTGTGTATGTAAGTTATACACACACACACAACATTGGAGTCCAGATGTCAAATGTAAGCAATTTCACTATAATGACTGTTGCAGGTATAGAACATGGGATCTCAAACATTTGCATGACTTTTTTTTACAGTAATATTTGAATATTTGAATTATATCTGATTAATAATCTGATATATTGCGAACGTTACAAGAAACATCAGGCCCTGGTACATAAGGCTACAGAAATTACTAATAGAAGTGATAAGTGTAAGACAGGAGAAATAAACAAAATGTCACTTTTTGACAAGTGTATGTGTGTTTCCTTTACAGGATCCAGGAGAAGATTCCAGGGGCAAAGCGAAAGGCTGAGTAAACAGCCCAGAGTCACTGGAGAACACAAAGAGGCCATGACCAGGCTGTCCCTTATTATAGGGAGCATTTCACATTGGTTCATGGGTTTCCTCTCTTTCACACACACATATGCACACACACACACACACACACACACACACACACACACACACACACACACACGCACACACAAACAAATAAACACATACACACATTAATAAACACATACACACACATTAATAAACACATACACACACACATACACTCATGTACAGAAACACATGCACATGTACAAATTACTGGAGCATAGTTCTACTTTGTGCACACTGTGGTGTTTAGAGCAGCAAGCCGATCCTTTCAGAGAAGTCCCACCCCTTGCCCAATAACCATAGAGAAAAAAAAGACAAATGCGGGCCGTCACTCAAGCACTAAGCTCTAGTAAATAAAAAAAAATACAGTGACATATAAAACCCAAAAAAAATCTGTTTTTTCGTGTTGCTTATTAAGTGCATGAAGTCAAGAGTCTGAAGTGCTGATGCGTTTCTTCTGGTTTCTTGTGCTCTAGGCTTTCTCAGCTGTGCTGAAGACGTTTCTCTGTAGTCTGTGAACGATGTCTTCAGATTTAGTGCTCTCCTGTGATAGTCTCTTCTTCTTCTTCTTCTTCTTCTTTGGGGAAAAAAATCCAAAAGCAGCTTTTTTTTGTCTGTGGCACTGGGTGGGTCTTCTCTTATCTCACTATATCTGGAAACATATACACTTAAATATTACTATCAGCTAGACGCGTGGACATGCCAAGGTTTCCCTTCATTGTGTGGCAAAACAGCCAATATTTAGCAGTGTTCTGATTAGCTGTGGTAAACTAACTTGTAGTGTTTTTTTAATATATAATTCATTACAGGAGCTACAGAGATTCGTGTTTTTAGGTACTGTTGTCAACTTTCTTTTAAGTAAAATGCAATTGAACGAACGAGACGGAGGAGGAGGAAGCTTAAAGCAAGAGAATGCCAGCTTAATGATTGTGTCCATCTTTGTACTATGTTGACTGTACTTCTGTTCTTCTTAGCCATGGACTCTTAACTATTTGCACTTAAAATGTACTCACTGCTGAATGCGAAAATAAATGTTCTTAAATGTATACTGTCCAAAATCTTTTCTAGTCTCTTTTGTCTGTAATATTGGTTTAGATATTTATGTATTTGTTTATTTATTGGGCATTAATGGGTCAGTAAAAAAAATATATAGATTTCTAAGCAATTCTTTTCCAACAGAAAATAAAATGTTACTGAAAAATGGTCGTATGTCAGAAAAGTTGGAGCATATTACATAATACACCACTTTTCAAAAAAAAAAATGTAAAAAACATAATAAAGGCTGTCAGGTTTTTCCTGAAGCAAGTGTGACAGTTAAAGGCTAAAGACAGTTAAAGACCTGTGGCAGAGTCTTCATGATACTTAGAAAAGCCTACAGAAAAAAGTGACACCTGACATTACTGATGTGTGTTTAAAAACCAAGGGGAGATCAAAACAGTTTATTGTTGTTTATTACATTTTACTGCTCTTTCTAGACTTTATTTTTCATTAGTTTTAATCATTTTGAAGACAACTTTGCTTTAGAGCAGATACATGTGCTTGAGACTTTTGCACAGTACTGTATATATGTTCTGGGATGTGAGGTTTACATGGCAGAAGCTCAGTGGTTAAGCTGATTTGGTTTGCTGATAGGAGCTCACCTCTCACCGAGGCAGGATGTCAGGATGGTGTCCGTCTGTCAGCTCCCAGTGCCATGCTTAAACACACACACACACATACACATACATACCCATCTCTATGCCAAGAGCAGGTGGCAAGGACAAAGTTCTGTGCTGTTCAGATATAGCTGTGATTATATCAGCCCATCAGGATGCTCTAAGAAAAAGAGTCTTAAGAAACACAAAGATAAAAGAATGAGTAATAAATTTTTGCAAAGCTGAAGCTAATGTAAGCTAAACTAGGGGATGTCATAGCCTAGTGGATAAGGTGTTGGACTATTGATCAGAAGGTTGTGAGTTTGAACCCCAGGTTCACCAAGCTGCCACTGCTGGGCCCCTGAGCAAGGCCCTTAACCCTTAATTGATCAGTTGAATAAAATGTAAGTCACTCTGGGTAAAGGCGTCTGCTAAATACTGTAATTGTAATGAACTGACCCTCAGTACACCGTCACATCTGTCAAAAACAACAGATTTGTATTACAAAAGTACAAGATCTATCTATTCTCTACACTCCTTATCCTGGAGGGTCATGTTGAACCTGGACCACATCCGAGGAGCCTTGTGGCACAAGGCGTGGTACACTCTGGACAGGATGCCAGTCTATCGCAGGGCACATTCACACACTACAGACAGTTTAGGGATCATTTCACAAGATCAGCTGTAATGAACAATCTGATCAGGGCGTTGTTAACTCGCAGGCTTTCCCTGCAGGAGAACAGTGGAAGCTCATCAGGATGTCAGATACAAGGATGTTTTCCTTTTTTAGAGCAGTTTGATGATCTGATGTCTGAGCTTCTTCCTCCACCTGCTGGTATAGAATGATTTCACTTTTGTTAGGGTCCAAAAAATCTGTCAGTTTCAAGTGAATTATATTGAATTCATTGAATCCTAAACATAAACTAATATTACATACAGTATTTTTGAAAATGCAACAGTATATTCAGCTATTTAAAAAATAAACATCATGCACTGATCAGTTAGGCCTACTATGTTCAGTGTATGGAAAATTTAAATATTATTAATAATAATATTATAATGTTTTTGCATTATCACTTCCACACATCTGGGAAGGCTTTTGACTTAATATTTGAGCAATTTGCATTCTTTAAGCCCTATAAAAAAATCAAAAAGTTACAGCATACAAATACATTTCTTACAACTGTGTTCTTTAAAGACAGCCTGTACAAATCTCTGCAGGATATGTGGCAGCAAATTGGGGAAAAACCACAGATCAGGTGTCCAAATACGTCTGAGTTAAATGGGTACATTCACCCAAAAACCTTAAGTAATGCAAACTGTATCAGTATGTAGCCAAATAAAAGAATCTTTCATGAAAAAAAGTATATGTAACAGAATATGTTCTTAATCAAAGGTTATTACCCAAGACAATGAAATGGGCATGTGGTGCCTAGTGTTTAAGGTATTGGGCTACTAGTTGGAAGGTTGTGAGTTTGATCCGAGGTCCACCAAGCTACCACTGTTGGGCCCCTGAGTAAAGCCCTTAACACTCAGTTGAAATTGAGATAATGTAAGACGCTCTGGATAAGGGTGTCTGCTAAATGATGTAAATGTAAACCGAAATCATGCTTCATTATGTTTGGGACAGCAGCGCCATCCTGTGGCTAAATACAGCATCTGATGTTTTTCATTGAGCACTTCCTGTTAGTGGACGAAGGAGAAAGAAGGGACCACACCAGGATAAACGACATGATCCGATTCAGTGCGAGCAGGATATAGTGTGGGATAGGATTTATAAATTCATGTGAAATGATCACATCCACCTTAATTATGTTCATAACATTATTGCTTTATTCATCCAAACCAGAACCAGCAGGTTCAGGGCGTTTTCTCTATTCATCTATTTCATCTATTCTGCACGTTTTTCTTTCTAAAGTTTGCACTTCTGGTAGATACTAAACGGCATTTGTACCTGTACAATGTACCTGTGTACCTGTACAATGCAATGACAATATCTATCTATCTATCTATCTATCTATCTATCTATCTATCTATCTATCTATCTATCTATCTATCTGTCTGTCTGTCTGTCTGTCTGTCTGTCTGTCTGTCTGTCTGTCTGTCTGTCTATCTAGCTAGCTATCTAGCTATTCATTTTAAAATCCCACTGAGGATTTAAACATCCAAAATTCCAAGTTACCTTTATCATTTTAATCTTGCTTGCATGTACCTAGAAGTCATTTAGTCAATGTTCAGTATCCACTGAATTGTCCAACCCCACTCATACAGTCAGAAGGAACACACACACACACACACACACACACACACACACACACACACACACACACACACACACACACACACACACAGACAGAGAGAGAGAGAGAGAGAGAGAGAGAGAGAGAGAGAGAGAGAGAGAGAGAGAGACTCACATACACCCCCTTGGCCTTGGGGAAGAGACTGGACTGCCTCTGTACCTGCAAAAAGGTCAGCTGAGCCTTACACACACACACACACACACACACACACACACACACACACACACACACACACACACACACACACAGAGCAAAGAAAGGCAAAGTCTGACTGACATATGACAGCTGCTGGGTCTCACACACCCTGCAGCCACAGCCAGGGCCAATGATGGATTTTTATCCTAATACCATTTATTCCACATCTAACACTGTACAATGTGAAAAAAAAATAAATGACGTAAAATGACGTTATAAAATGACATATAATGCCATTTATTGCAGTACTTACTTTTACTATCAATGACACGTTTAATAACATAAATTATTCAGATTTCTGTAAAACAATTTGAAGGATTTTTGTTTGTTAAAACCATCTTTTAAACACATAATAACTGAGTCAGATAGCATGTTACTATGCCTGCTTTTCTACCTGATGAGTCAGACAGGCGTAGAGACTTACACTGTGACTTTCCTCCTAAACTCAACACAGGTCCAAATGAAAAAACAGCCAAAAAGCAGAACTAAAAATATTCACCTTTCTAAGAAATGTGCACATCTTTCAAAGATCAATATCATGCCTCACATGATACCAAAGATATGTATACTGAAATGTTTAAAAGTCATACAATTGAACAAATCAAGATTAAATCAAGCAGTTTCCCTAGATGATTCTTAAACATAGTCCTAAATGGATTTTGTATTTATTACACAATGAACGGTTTTTACAACGTGATCTATTATTCAGACCCAGTGTTTCTGTAGTGTTGCATGTACAGCACTGTAAACAAAGTACCGCTGCATCATCCCCTGCCACCCTGTCACTCCTTTTCAGGTCAGGTTATGCTGAGTGTGAAGGGAAGGTCAGTGTGATATTTAGGCTTGATGATGTACAAGGTTCTGTCTTCAACTATATGACACTCAGCAACAGAGACATGACAGAATATCCCCCTATCACTCAAAAGTGTACAATGACTCATGCAGAGACAGACACAAAAACCGTCACCTTCCATGAAATAAAGAGAGAAGTCTGAGAAAGTCTAATAAATACCAGCAGAGCACTGCAGCCCTCGAGGAGCACGGGTGACATGTCAGTCGCATTGAATTCCTAATTCCCTCTTCCCAGAGCTGGCACTGTCAGAGCCTGTAAATGTAAAATAAGTATTTAAATAACGGAAGACATTTTGTGGAAAATAACTTTAATCTATTGTCCATTCAGGCTTGAAAACATGCCTCATTGGTATCTATTTGACTTACTATCCAAGTTACACTGCAGTAATCACAATTATGAAATATTAACAAAATGCAATTTAATAATGGACCATAAGAGTAATCCATTCTCATGCAGAGTGCACTCCTATAATGCAGATCCTTTCTCATGCCATTGCATTATTAAAATCATAATGGATCAATTTTTGTGGAGGAAAAAACAACATCCTGGAAATGACACATAGTGTGTGACTACATCTATCCAACAGGCAAGAGAAAAACTATGAAATGATAATAATGAGGTACAATTGAAACTCTGTGTGTGTGTGTGTGTGTGTGTGTGTGTGTGTGTGTGTGTGTGTGTGTGTGTGTGTGTGTGTGTGTGTGTGTGTGTGTCCAGCATGTCCACCACATTGTTATATGGGATATACATTGAACACAGATACAGTGATTATATTGAGATTTGTAAATAATTTATGTTAGAGTTAGCTTTATGTTCCATTGTTTTCAATTTAACTCAATAGATACGTGTACAGATGGATCTGTTTTGATCTTATGGCGAAAACAGAGGTCTGAAGCCTGACCCAGTCTCTAACAGAACCAGTACCAGCTGCACTTCTCTGATTATGTGTCTCAGAGGACAAACAGGCCAGAAGGCCGCCCAGAGGCCTCCATATGGCAACCAACTGCTCAATGTGAGGGGAATTTCTGACCAATGTTTTGCCCTCCTTTGTCTTTGAGTAATGAACTGTTTGACTGTTGTCTTCAGATACTACTGTTGTTGTGCTGGATCTGGGGTAGAGGATTTCACTCAACAATATACCTCCTCACAGCAAGGGTCAGACCAGCTTTCTTTGGTTGCTTTTACTCTTTAGTCTGTGGTTTACACGTCATTATAGCTTGCTAATTTACCACATTATTATACTTCTTTTAAATGAAGACAGTAAGTACTTCTATTAGCCATTATATCTGTATCTGAGAGAGAGAGAGAGAGAGAGAGAGAGAGAGAGAGAGAGAGAGAGAGAGAGAGAGAGAGACAGACAGAGAGAGAGAGAGAGAGAGAGAGAGAGAGACAGACAGAGAGAGAGAGAGAGAGAGAGAGAGAGAGAGAGAGAGAGAGAGAGAGATACACACACAGAGGCCAGTTACAATGTATAGATACAATAATGTACATAAAACCCAGAACACATGTTTTGCATGTATTCCATAACATTAAACATAACTAGAAACAGTCTTTAATGAATTACTGATTGTTAGTTAGCACATTGCTGTTTTATAAGAGGAATAAATATGTCAGGTTTACTTTTATAGGAAATCGACAATGGTTTTATAATGCATTACATCACACCATTGATTCATTGTTTAATTTACACTTTGAGTTCTGTTTATGGAAAGTCTCATGCCTTAAATAAAGATGATGATCTGGACGCAGTGATGTGCTTAAAATTGAATAATTGGAGTGTACTTAAAATGAAGCTCTGTGAAACGTGCACAGAGTAATATAAAGTGAATGTGATGTTTATAATGTAATGGGTTCATGGCTGGAAATAAATTGATCAACTTGTTTTTAAAAAGGATGTACAAAGAGTGCATGTGTGTGCGTGTGTGGTGTGTGTGCGTGTGTGCGTGTGTGTGTGTGTGTGTGTGTGTGTGTGTGTGTGTGTGTGTGTGTGTGTGTGTGTGTGTGTGTGTATGTGTGTGTGGTCGGGGGATTGAATGGACACAGGGTCAGTGAGCGGAGGCTGGTTATCAGAGCAGAGAGACAGAAGGCAGTTTGCTGTAGGCAGGCGAAGCAATCTCTTTCTCTCTCTCTCTCTTTCTCTCTCTCTCTCTCTCTCTCTCTCTCTCTCTCTCTCTCTCTCTCTCTCTCTCTCCCTCTCTCTGTTTCTCAACTTTACCGAACACTGCCATCAAAACTGCAATCTCTTACGCTCTATCTGTCTCTCATTCATTTAGTGTCTCTCTCATATTTCATCATCATTTCAAGGTTTACCGTATGGAGTCAAGGCATCCTGGGTATCATCATTTTAATCCAAGGTAAGGATATTTGACTATAATTTTGTCCTCAGAATGATGTCTGTCAATCATACGTAATTATTATTATTTTGCCCTTTCATACACTCTCTTGCTTATGTATCTTCATTCATAATTCTTCTAATTATTTCAAGCTCTCCATTGTATTATTTTTCTGTTTTCTGTACTGTATCTGTTTCTGTGACCTTTTAGCATTGTGTGGGTTTTTTTAAACATTTTCTTCTACCTGTATCTCATTCCATTTACATCTGTCTTTGCTCTGTCTGTTTTTGCTGCTTAATAACCCTTAATAACACATAATCTTTATAAGCCTTTTCACATTTTGTTCCTAGCTGGAGTAATTGGTGCACTCACCTGCACTTCAACTAAACAGTCTATTAAGCAATCTCTTTTTCTTCTCGAAACAGAATCGCCACAGGAGCTTTATGTACTGTGACATGAGAGACCTGAAGTTATTTTTTCCACTTCAGTTCCACTCTATCACCGAAGTCTATCCTGGGGATTGAAAAAGAAATATAACTGAATTCAAAAAGAACTGAGAGAGAAACACTAAAGAGCAGTGACCATGAGTCAAGAAAAAAAATAGAATTTTTATTCTGTTTTATTGTGATCATGTTTAGCATTGAATGTCTTTGTCCTGTCACACTCCACAGTGGGGCTTAAAATAGACACTCTGTACTTTAAAATTTGTAGCTTTTTGTAAGGATATTTGTGTGTGTTTTTTTAGTCTACTATGGGAAATGTTCTGTATTCACAGAAAACCGTTCAAATGTTTATATCTTCAAAGTAAATTGTGATATCAAACCCAATTCTACTCTCTGACATGCCACAAGTGCTTATATAATTTGAAGGTGTTATATTCATTGACTAAAATTCTGCATAGGATTTTCCCAACAGAGGTAAAAATGTCTCAACAGTGTCCTGACTCAGTCTATATCAGACATGTGATTATAAAATAAATGTATTTGTACTGATTGAAAATAGCTGTTAAATAGTTTTTTTTAACACTAGTTAAGAGTCTCGTCGAGTCAAGAAGCTTTTATTGTCGTTTCAACAACATATAGCTGACACAGTGCACAGTGAAATGAAAAAAACCTTTCTCCAATACCATGGGCTACATAAAACACAGAGCTAAGGACATAAAGTGAGCCACATACATTGCAACCTAGTGCAAACAAACAATACAATCCTATCCCACAATACACTACAGGACAAATACACCAAATAGCTCCAGTGTGCATATTGTGTATCATACAGTACATTGTGCAAAACAGATTCTGAACAAAGAGGGTTCTAGTAAACATATACTGTATATACACTTGTGTAATAGCAGGGTTAAGCACCTATATACATTGGAATACCTGTGCTACATACATACATACATACATACAGTACATACATACATACATACATACATACATACATACATACATACATACAGTACATACATACATACATACATACATACAGTACATACATACATACATACATTCATACAGTACATACATACATACATACATACATACATACATACATACATACATACATACATAAATACATACATACATACAATCGTACCCAGACAATGTAAATAGCAAAGAAGCTCTTGCATAGTACAAAAAGTCGATAAAGTAAGCAGATGATATAATAATAAATTCTAATAAAAGTATGCAGTCAAACCGGGGCATAGTGGGATATTCCGCACATTCATACTTCAAAGTATTAATGTATACTATACTATATTTAAGGTGAAACAATCATAAAGAGTTTTTTTATCATATGTTAACCTAACTCATTTTGTTCGTTTTGTACAAATAACATTATAAATATATCGATAGTTCTCTAAAATCATGTTTTTGTCCCTCCATCTATTCTTCCCTACCATAGTCTTTCAATGCCATTCCTGGCCTGTATGAATTCCTCCCATCAGGAAGGTGTGCTGAATCCAGACTATGCGGTGTCCTTAAGCCCCAGCCGAGTGTTACTCCAGGAGCTTCTCTGGCAATTCGAGCAGAGAGAGTGTCCAGCTCTTGAGGAGCAACGCCTCCGTTGCACCCATGGTGCTCGAGGACATCGTCTGCCTCTCACTCGGGACAGCTTGCTTGCCCTGATACCAGCATCTGAATGCAGACTGCTGGAGCGACTCTGTGCCCGAATTCCACCATCTCACACAGCTGCTGTACTCTTCAGGTATGAGGACATGTAGGTGTACGTTCATGTGGTAGCAACTGATCATTAATAACCACAGTGTGTATGTTTTTATTACCTCTTTTAAGGTTCCGTGAGATTTTGGCTCACAACTATGTTGTTCCCTGGGAGCTCGTGTGCATCTTCAAACAGGTGCTGAGGGACTTCCTGAGAAGGCAGGAAGAGGTTGGATACAGAAGGACTTTCCCTCCAGCCCCACCAATCCTACTTCCTGTTTCTCCTCCTCCTGCAGACATCGACACTTGTGACCAAAAGAATACAGCTTTGTCTTCTCTGGAAGGGCAAGAAAAGTGTCGGGAGGAGATCCCGACCATATCCAGCTATGTAGACAAGCATTTACATAGTGCTCATTCATATACAGTCCATAGGGACTGTCTTCCCTACTGTCGATCCTTTCCCTATGACTAGCCTAAGGCTTTGAGTGGTAAACTGTGAAGGACAGAAATAGCTCAGAGACATCCCAGTGACCAGAGTGCCCTTCCCATAGGCAAAAAACTTCCCCTGGAAACAAACAGGACAGTACTAGTGAGACCTGAGGTTGAGTAGTTACAAGAGATTTTATTGGGTCAAGGAAAGTCCTTGGACTAAGCTGGATCTTTACTACGGCAAGGTTATATTCACAATACTGTGAGCTCATAGAGTCTATAAAGTTTAACAGTTAGTTGATAAGGATCTATTCAATTTCCTCTGATAAAATGCATTGGAATTCACAAATATATTGTGTTCAATATATTCATATAATCATTTCAACATCATGAGCCATAGAAACTCAATAACGCAGTAAGCACACAGCTGCAAAGTGACTTACACAGACTAATCTGCCCTTTTTTTCAGTTATATTTTTGGATTACGAAGCATAGATTAGCCTGAGGGGAGAGAAGAGCATGGCTCTCTGTATGCTTCAATAGCTCTCTGTATGCACTCATCTCACAGATCGTGCATGTGTGTGTGTGTGTGTGTGTGTGTGTGTGTGTGCTGTGAGGGAGAACAAGAATAAACTACAGATCTTTTTCCCAAGAAATACCAGCTGAGTCAAACTGTTATTGTATGTAGTGCTTCTACACAAAGTGTCTTCCTTCAAGGGTTTTCCTTCTTAATACCTATAGTCTTTCTTTGTAAATGGATCACAGACTAATTGTTGCCACTACAGCCTACAGCCAAATGTTGCTGTGTGTTATGTCATTCCTAAAATTTGTAATCTGTGAAATTTATAAAATGTTAAATATATGTTTAACTGAATAACTGTCAATAAAATAAAATAAAATAAAATGGCAAATACTTATTGCACTCTCTTCAGTTTGCAGAATTATTTTTACTTTTGAACTATCGGTAAACATTGCCATCTTCTGGCTCAGAGGATTTAAGATTACATATGTAAAAACAAACAAACAAACAAACAAATAATGCCCTAAACTCTAGCTCAAATATGTTAATACGAAAATAATAGATAGATAATTTATTGTCATTGCCTAGTACAGGTACACATGGACGAAATGCAGTTTGGCATCTACCAGAAGTACAAAGAGCAGCAATTGTGCACATAGACAAGTGCAGATAAATATGTATCACATGTGTAGCATGTTCTTTATATATATATATATATATATATATATGTGTGTGTAAAAATGTGTACAGTAAATAAATATAAAGGCTATAAAGACAGCACAGAGACGTGTCGACATTAATGAAAAGTACAAGTAAATGGTTTTAAGGCTATGGCATTGAATAAATGTGCAGACAATGTTGTAAAGGAACAAGTAGCAGGTTATAAGTTTGTGTATAGATACATATATAAATAATAATAAATAATTAAACTATGGGGCGGTAAATGCATGCAAAAGCGCCAAATAACATTAAACGACTTATTGAATCGTGCTTTCATATTTTAGGTATTGAAGACCTTTATTCTGACGTGATGTTTCACTAATATACCGGAAGTCTAGTTTACACTTCCGTTCTTCTGTGCGTCTCCTGTCGCGAGCTAGCATTCAGATTGGACAGTGACCTTCTCTCAGTGAGCTGCAGTATTTACAGTTTAGAGGTGAGTGACGAGCTGTTAGTTTTAAAATAGGTTTATAAGACTGTAACATAAAATGTTATACAAATGAGAGTTGTGAAATTCTCCTGTCTGGAAGAACCAGTTTGTTTCTAATATGTTTTGTTATATCTAGGCCTTAGCCAAGTGACACCAAGGCTAATGAACCGAATATTAGTTTGTTTTTCATTCAAAATGACTCAAAAACATATTTTGCTGATTCAATTGAATATCATTTGCTGATATTTTGCTGAAATCAGCAATTGATTCAAGTACAGTAGTTATCCTTTAAATTATTTTTAGATCATCGCTATCAATTTGTTTCTTTTCCCCCCCTATCCGTATTCCGTCAGATTCTGCCCTCTGTGCTATGATTGGCTACGGCCGTCTAGTGCCCGCAATTATGATTGGGTGATCAAACTGTCACTCTAACTCATTAGCTTGGTAACCAATCATAGCGCGCGATCTCATTACGGGTGGGCAAAAAACTGCATATTTTCAAAAGTGCAATAGTCTGTATTGTTAATTAATAAAAGTTTATTATGTATTAATGTTTAATAGCCACTGGATTAGAACGAGTTTATTATGTAGTACTAAATTAAAACGTTTTGGAAACCTGCATTCTATAAATCTGCATATCTGCAACCTATAAATCTGTATATATTCATGCTATTTCTATTCATGTCTTCATTTCTATTCATGTATGATTCTGTCCTGATCACAAGATGGCTGGAGGTCTGTTTGGAACCTGGTGGTCTAGAGTTGGCCCTTACTACACCAAGGCGTACCAGGAGGTCTGGGTTGGCCTGGGAATCATGACATACCTTTACTACAAAGTCTCCTATGGAGGTAGGCGCTCTGTTTATACCGTAGATAAAATGTACATTTAGTGCTTGCATTCTGTCTGTGTCACAAGGTCATTTATTTATTTATTTTGTCTTGAAATGATTGTTTTTGTCTTTTTTCCTTTTAGGAAAGAAAGCAGTGAAGTCTAGTAAGTACTTATCCTGTATTTAAAAATCCCATATTTAGGCAACATATTTATATTGGACATGACATCAGTATCGACAATTGTTATTGGAAGAGTCATTGTGTATCTTGTGTGTTCAAATATCTTGAATCTGGAATAAGGTCAACTTGTAAAATAGGAGTATTAAAGATCGAATTTTTCCTAAAATTTGTTTATACATCTTTCCTTGGTATTTCAAGATGGCATAAAAGCTCATACCTCTGATAAAACTAGTATGTTCTTAAAAACTATACTGCTGTTAAATTCTCATTCTGTCCTGAGGTGTGTAGGTTTTATCAGTTTAATTAGAGAGTTTTGAGAAAAGGAAGATTAATTTGTTTAACCTGCTAAACTCACAAGAAACGCTTTACAATCTGTATTGCCATCTCCTGACATTTTAGAGAGCATAGATCTATAGATTCTGTAGGTTCACAGTGCTGTAATTTATATTATTTCCTTGCTCTTGATTCATTTGTTTGTTTTTAATGGCTGTGAAAACATTTCTTTTTCTCTGTTAGAGTCTGACCACCACTGATCTGACCAACATGCGATGTGCCCTGCTTCCCTGTGTAAATCTCCCTCAGAAGAGCTTCACTGACTCCATGATGTTAATCTGTTTGTGAATAATAAATGCTCTGTTTAGAATACCTGTACAATCTGTGTGGTCTACTCGGTTGTATTTACCACAATTAACGTTATGTTCTTTTGTTAAACTGACAGGCACAAACTCTAAGCCATTTGTCTATACCTAAGTAAGTAGTTGTGTGATTAGCATCAACAGCTGGAATTTGACATTATAGGTAATCTTGATGATTACCTATAATTACTATAGATAAACCAGATGATTTTATATAAATGTGGACTGTAGTGTTGGGGAGCACTTTGTTCGGCTATGTGTTGTTACGCAGGCTGCCCTTCAAATCTAACCATATAACTACCCATGCATCGCATGGACTATTATACCAAGTAGACTATTAGTAGACTCTGGTGTGGTTTCTGCTTGGTTGGAATGAAAATCTGCCCCCACATTGACCCTTTCCGGATAAGATCGGACATGGCTGCTGTAGGACAACTGGAAATACCAGACACAAGACAAAAAGATCAAGTTTATACTGTGATAAATATATATTAGATCAAACAGTAAGTAGCCTATCGATTGTCACATGTACATGGTGCTTTGTGCATTAACTTCAATTTATAGGGCAAAATGCAGACTTTGAATAGAAAGTTTCAGAGAAAACGTAGTAATAATCACATACATGGTGCACCTTTATAAGTGAAGGTTATTGGAGGATTAGAACAAAAACCTGACCTTAAACAATGAAGTTATCTTCAGTTTGTTTATTAAAGCCATCTGTATGAATGTGCAGGTGTACTTTGGTGATCCACTTTGGTGTATCCAGTGATGGGAAGCGCACAGACACGTTAAAGGCGTTACTCTTGTAGCTGTCATTCAACTTGTTAGCCACGCCCCTAAGCGTGAAAAACCTTAGTCTGGGTGGTATTTAAAGATGCTGCATCAAGCCATTAGGGGGCAGTCGTGACTCTCGTAAACTACTGATAGAGACGTTACATTTACATTTGCAGGTGAATGTTTCCCTATAAGCTGTTAAATACATCTAGAATGAATGAAATTAAATATGTTTATAATGAAATATTATATTATGTGTTCATAAATTCTTCAAAGAACAACATGTTTTTGAGAGAAAAAACAAATTAACTCAAAGCAACAAATTAAACAACAAATAATTTCTTCAGAAAATAAATCTTTACACAGCTAAAGATCACAAAAATGATCAAATATTTCTACTGCAAGATAGGTCTATTTTTTTGTTAATAACAAGGATAGCTGTATTTTAACAAATAGCAAATAAACTTTACATTGTAAAATACTGGCCGCTAATACCCAATGCTTTTTCTTTACATAAGGTTGTTGTTGTGGTGGTTGATGATGATGATGATGATGATGATGATGATGATGAACTATTCTTTTAGGTGCACTCTGTGAAAATATGGTATTTCTACAGGAATGCCTATAGAAACCAATCATGTGTGTGTGTGTGTGTGTGTGTGTGTGTGTGTGTGTGTGTGTGTGTGTGTGTATATGTGTGTATGTATATGTATGTATATATCCAAGACGTATGGAAAATATGAGGGTTGCACCAGGATTAATTAAAATAAACGAACAAACAAACAAAAGTGTCAATGGATTTGATTCACAAACAAGAACTAATAAACTGCATCTGTGATTTATTACTTAGTTGTTTGCTCAACTATTGTATAATTTCAAGATTACATATTTCTGGGAACATTCCAGACACATCACAGTGGGTCACAATGTAACCTCATATTCCAGAGTCCTGGTTCAATCCTGAGCTCAGGATCATATCTGTGTAGAGTTTCTCATGTCCGTCTTGTTTCTGCATGGGTTTCCTCCCAGTGTTCTTGAGATCTGCCTCAACCCTGACCAGGGTAAAGCGGTTCCTCAAGATGAAGAAATGCAAATATAATGATAGAGGATGATCCTACCAGCAGGAGCATGTCTGTCATATCGTATGAATTGGGGTATTGCAGATGTATCTAAAGTACAATTTGTATTCAGAAATTTAACACATAAATTTAATGTTAGTACTATATGCTAACAATTTAGTATGTGTGTTTGTGTATGTGTTTGTATGTATTTGTGTGTGTTTGTGTTTATGAGATTGTGTGTGTATGTTTTTGTATGTGTATGTATGTGTATGTTTCTGTGTGTGTATGTACAGTGTGTGTGTGTGTTTTTGTGTGTATGTTTGTGTGTGCGTCTGTGTGTGTATGTACAGTGTGTGTATATATGTGTTTATGTATGTGTGTGTGTGTATATACAGTGTGTGTATATATGTGTTTATGTATGTGTGTGTATATATGTGTGTTAATGTGATTGTGTGTGTTAATGTGTGTATGTTAGTGTGATTGTGTGTGTGTGTTAATATGTGTGTGTTAGTGTTAATGCGACCTGCTGCCTGGCCGCTCCACATTCCTGGCGTTCCTACAACGTGCCCTGACATCATTTACTACACAAACAAATCAGTGTTCTGTAATGAACTCTGCGGCTCCTACGGTTTTCCTCCGGAAATAACTCATTTCTGCTGTTTTTATGTCGCTTTGTTGTGGTTTATTAGAAAATCTTATTTTCTAGTAGATCACAGGAAGCGTGTTTTTTGTGAATTAATTTATTTATTAAATGAAACTCTGCATGTTTCCTGGCAAAGCCCTTGCTAGTTGGCTGCTAGCGCGCTGCTGCTATCCGTCTGGAAACCCCTGCTGTGCTGCCAGGACTCACTCCATAGCTCGCCTTCCTCATTAACCACAAGGGTTTTGTCGTTTAAACGGATTATTCTGTGTCTTCGCCTGACTTGTAAGTAGAACAGAAAACTTCTGGCATTCGTGTAGTCGTTTGACTTCATATTAGTTGTCAGTTTTTTTCTAGCTAGGATAGTTGCTACGTTGGTAACTAAAACTAGCTTAACTCATTTCCGTAGTGAATCAGCTTTATTAACCGTAATATAGTCAGAATAGTTTTAAATATCTGCAATAACGTGTATTTTAATGATGTCTTGGGTTTAATTCGTCAGACGGCTTTATCCAGATACAGTAACCAAAGGGATAAAAGTAAGAGCTAAGCCGTGTTTGTTAGCCTGTTAGCAAACATTAGCACTTCACTCGTTTAAATGTCTGTAACGAGGTTAGATAGATTAGCTATCTGTTAGCTACTTGTAATTTCAGCTTGCACAACGTGACCATGCGGATTAGTTTTCTTTTTCATTATATAAATGAGTTAAAGACGTGGTTACGTGTTTTGTTATTGATTTTCAGGACAGTTTTGGTGAGCAGTGCTATGGCTTGTGTACCTCCTCTGTGAGAAGCGCCCACGTCAGAAAGGCTTGTTGTAGGAGACGGATGAAATCACACGTCAACGTTATTAGGACGCAACCCGAAGCCTGATGTTGCTCTGTCATCTGAAATAATGATGCCTGTAAGTATGTTCTCTTGATTGACCCACCCTGGTCTTTCAGAGCCACTTGTCTACTGTGAAGCACAGACATTTAAGAATTGGCCACTGACTTGAAACAAGAGTCAAGAAGCTTTTACTGTCGTTTCAACCACATATAGCTGTTGCAGTACACAGTGAAATGACACAAGGTTTCTCCAGGATCATGGTGCTACATAAAACAGACAGAGCTATAAGGACTTAGTAAGTTAGTCCTATTTACATAAAGTGTATCTGTGCAACCTGGTGCAGACGGTGCAGGACAAGACAAAGACAGTGCAGGACAAAAGACAGTGGAAACAAAAAAATTACAAGACAATAAATAGAAACGGTGCCGACCGGTGTAAATACTGTATGTTTAACAATATTGCGTGTGCAGTAATACTATAATGAACACAGTTTCATAGCAGCAGGTCCCTGAGATAAAGTAAAGGATCGTGGAAAACAACGAACGACTGAAATGTTAGGTAGTATGTGCTAAGAGCAAAGAAATGTGCAAAAACAGCATGTAAACAGGTTGATTGATGTATATTTGAAGTGTGTGTATTTGGTGTCTTGTGAGAGTATAAAATATTTCCGTTTTTAGGTAAGAGAGCAGTGAAATGCATGATGCCTTTTCTGAGAAGATGGTTGTGTCAGTCGAAGGCCCTCCTGCGTATGTCTACAGCAGATTTAGATTTAGTCACTACATCAATAAAGTTGTGATTTTAAGCTCACAGGGAAATGGACTTGCTTTGACCCTCAAGATAAAGAAAGCTCCCCCCCCCCTCTCTTTACAAGCACTAATGGTGGTAATTAGTTTTATGGCACTGACATGAGTGGAGCGTTTTTGGTTAGTCTTAATGGATAGATGATTTCATCAGTCCCAAGTCAGCAATTAAAGAGGCAGACGTTATCTACTTAGGACAGAGCTGTTTTTGTTTTTGGAAGACCTGGAGCTAGTACACATCATAGTAAAAGAAACATTATTTCAAGCCCAGTTGCAGTAATATTACTGATTCAGTTCTTGTTCTGTACGTCTTTACATATAGGCTGTAGTTATATTGCGATATATATTGATTGCATAAGCTCTGTTTTATATCTCAAAGTCAAGTTAAGAAGCTTTTATTGTCATTTCAACCATATATAGCTGTTGCAGTACAGTGAAATGAGTCAATGTTTCTCCAGGATCATGGTGCTACATAAAACATAGACAGAGCTATAAGGACTTAGTAAATTAGTCCTAGATACATAAAGTGCAACAGTGCAGACAAAAATTACAAGACAATACTAAAAGAAGACAATACACGAGACAATAAACAGAAACAGCACCCACCAGTGTACATACTGTATGTACAAACAATATTGCATGTGCAGAAATACTAGAATGAACACTGTGTTATATCTTGATCTTATGGTGGCAGAATCACTCTGGAAAACAATAGTATGAAACAAGTTTTAAGGAATGTGCTACAATCAAATATTAACCGTAGGGAGTAATTGCTCTAAAGCTTTTGTACTCTCAAAAAATCTAAGCAATTTTTGTAGCTTTAATCTTGATCTTATCACTTGCTTAGGCTGTGTGGATGAAGTAGGTGGTTTGCCCTCAGGCCTAGTATGTGTCTCTTTATCCAATCTAATGCTTATATCTTGGTGTTCAGGCACCATTTAAATCTGTGTTTCTCTCCTGTCAGCCTAATTGAAAAGATGAGTGTGATAAAACAGTGCACCAGCAGTACCTCAGGGTTGTTCGGTTTTTAGAAGAATGAATACTTGAATTCCTAGAAAGTTATTGCTTTGCACCTTCACAAACATGTTTTGAGCAGGTGTGGCAGGGTACATGGAAAAAGGACCTCTTTTTTTGTACCGATTGTTTGAGCACTTTGTGTTCTTGTACATGTTCTTAAAGGAATGCCACCTCAAAGCATGTGACGTAGCCAGTCTCTGTGCTGCACAAGTTCAAATTTAATTTATTTGTATAGCACCTTTATCAATTCCCATTGACTCAAAGCAGCTTTACAGAAGTATGGAAACTGAGGAGAGATATAAATATATACAATTAAAATGTCAAATTAATTATAAAATATTAATTTTAAATTTAAAATACTATATATCTATCCCTATCCCTAATGAGCAAGCTGGAGGCGGTGGCAAGGAACAAATAACTGAGATGATATGAGGAAGAAACCTTTAGATGAACCAGGCTTATTGGGTGACACTGGACTGTAAATAATGTCCTTTCTACAAAAGTTTATAATAGTGCAACTGAGAGCTCCTGAGGAACTAATGGGTCATCACAAACTCTGAATATATTTAAAAAAAAAAAAAAAGCAAAACAGTGGTCTGATCTAAATACATTCCTGAGCAATTAGGGAAAAAAACTGTGATTTGTTACTGAGAAACCGCAAAGTGCAACAACTTCTGTCACAGAGACTTTGCCAATGATGTAAAAAAAATTGGAATAGCTTTGACCTAAAGTGCTGTCACAAGCTGAAGTCATCTTTCATAAAGCCCCCTTACTAAAAGCTTCACTTCTATATTTTTCATTCATTATTAAATAAGAGGTATTTAATTATATAAATGATTGCATATTAGATTGAGTACATTTCTATAAAGCTGCGATTTGAATGAAAGTTGACAGTAACGTCAGAGCCGCTGTTATAGCAAATGAATCAAAACCTTTTGATTTAATCAGATGTGAGAATTCAGCAGCGCCGTGGTGTAAAGTACTATTATTAGTTTAGTTATTTAGGGCAGTGTTTCAGTGTCTGGAGCCCAAACTGAAATGTAGCTAGGATTGTGCCACTTGCTTGGACCTCTAGCAGTTGAATGTAGTTGACCCATATTTGTGTCGGATTAAAGGCGATGTTAAAGTTTGTATTGTCTTACGTTACTGACAGGATGATGGTCGATGAACGGTTGTCTGAATGCATTTACAGAAGGAAAGCTGACTTGACTGCATCTGTGGGGTTTAGTCTAAAAAATATCCAAACAAGATCCAGTCGTACTCCAGCTGAGAGGGAGAAAGTTAGGGTGTGACCGAGTTCAACATGAGGTCAGTTCTGCAGCTGGGAAAATGAATTATCTGCCTGATAGATGCACACCTCATTCTAGATAACCCAAGAGCTTTAGCCACAGATTTGCCTGTACAGAAAGGCTATGCTTTATGTTATTCATAATTGTTAAAGATATACAGAAACTGAATCAGAAGAACATTGAAATAGCATCACAGTACTAGTGCTTGTCAGGTCACTTTAAAACTGTGCAAGGTTGATAAATGGCAGGTTTTGCAGTTGCGGATAGTTGTACATATATGTGAGCATATATATGAGCATATAATGTAGCTTGCTTCATAAACGAGTGGTGTGTTTTTTCTGACTGATTGAAATGAAAATAACCCAATATCTGATTGCCCCACATGGCACAGTTTAGAAAAAAACAACAACTCCATAGTAGCTCTATCACAGGCACCATGACCTAGATTACTGTCTCATCCTGGGAATGCAGAGGTGCACGATGGGAAATACCTACATCCTGTATGGTCTGCCTATTAGTTATTTGTCCAGAAAAAGTGGGGAATGTGCAAAAATAAAGGTGGCATTTACACACACGCATGCATTTTTAACCAGAAGACCAAAATAGGAATGTTGTTGTTGAACATAAAAATAAAGGGAAGTTCAGCGCTACATGTCTGACACATCTGAATCTCATTTACTATAGCTGACTAGCTGCAGTAATGCCACCGTATTTATCTATATTGGACTGATTCTTGGACAATGGTTTCTCTTCCTATTTACACCTTCCTTTATAAAAGATGTCCTGCAGGTGCTCTTTTACAGAGGAGCTCAAACTGGGGTCCGTAGAGCTTTTTGATTTTGTCGCAGTTGTGGAAATCTATTTTATCAAATTTCTTATATATTGGGGTCCAAGCAGCGAGGTCAGTTCAGGACAAATGCTTTCTATCGAAAAAAATGTAAAGAATGATAATAGATTAAATCTGTATTAAGGGAATCTGTGGAAATGGTTTTTACAGTTAAAGGGGTTAGAAATACTGCTCAAGTGTAGAGGTCTCAATGTTTTTTAGTTCTTACATGTCAGTTAATCTTATGTGGAAGAACTGCATACAGGGCTTAGTAAGGAAAATAGTTTTACCGGCATTGCATGCATGGCTTCTTGCTCTTTGTTTCTAATCACATTGATGGTAAGTAAATCTGATTTGGAAAATTTTTTGTCACTGTCTCTTGTTGTAATGATTTGCTGGCATCTCTGAGCTTTTACATCCAGAATCTGCTGAGCCTTGCTTTAACAAGGAACTGACGGATGTCTGGCAGAATTTGCCCCTTAAGTGATGAGTTTCCTCCACAGATCTGCCATGCAGGTTAATAAGCACCAAGAGAAAATTGAGTAGATCAGATAAATCAGCCCGATGTGAACAGTTAAAAGTGTCTTTCTCAGCATATTCACACACACATCTCATCAGCATCAGAGCTTTTTTTTTTTCTTTTTTTTTTTTTTTTGGGCTTCTCGTTCCTGACAGCATGTTGGGATGGAACCACATGGCATGAGGTGAGGGTGTGTCTGTGGAAAAGGTTTATGACCTGCTGTGGAGCTTGTTTTGATCATACGATTGTGTGGAGGGGAGTGGTTTGTTTTGCAGGGAGCCTGGATGGTCTGTTACTACAAATGTATTGTCTCAGATAGTCCTGTATTTCCTATTTAAGTACACCTCATGTTGTTTGTAAACGTGTCACGGGTGTATGAAACATTTCATTTGTTTTACATTGTTGAACATATTCCATATAATGTCAGGAGAATGCTCTTTTTTCAGGACGTGTGTTAAACACCATGCTAAACCTTTTTCTGAGTTAGTGCAAAGAGGGTAGGAATATAAATTCGCTGTTTGATATAGACACAGTCTAGTCAAGAGGGAAATTTGGGGCACAGTTTGAAATGCATTAGCTTGCAAGTGTTAAAATCCTTGAACCACGTTACATAATGTCACAGTATGTAAATGTAGCACTGAGCTCCTCAGGGGTGGATCTGTGGCTCTTCACATGTGCATGTGAAGATTGCAGTGTATTGATGGTATAGCTGCATGTCATGCATGATGTGTCTGGAGTAATTAATATTGATTAGGATGTCCAGTGTTTATAAGCTATGGAATAATTTATCGACTCAAAGTTTAATCACTGGTTACTTCACAAAAATGAAAAATATTAGACTTTGAATATTAGACTATATTTTGATGACTTTTTTTATTTTATTTAATGTGTATTTAAATAAATAACATTAGCAAGCTAGATATTTAAACCTATTTAACCAGACTGACTGTTTTACAGCCATGTTTCCTTATTTATCTGTGAGATCTTTGCAGAAAGTTATTTAGCAGCCTTCCGAACCATTTTTGTCCAAGATTTTATTTTGCGATTTTACTATCAGCAAGAATTTTGCTAGATGCAATATATACACTATACAGCAAGACCTATGTGTTGTGGAAATATGTTTGTTGAACATCCCATTTCAGATTAGTTTCCCGTTCAGAACAACCTTCAGTCATTTGGGAAGGCTTTCTTCTAGATTTTGGTGTGTGAATCCACCCATTCAGCCACAAGAGCGTAAGGTGAGGTAACTTGTTGTGGTGAGGAGGTCTGGGGTGCAGGCGATGTACCAGTTCATCTTGACAAGTTCAGTCCCGCTGAGCTTTGGCCTCTGTGCAGGACACAAGTTCTTCCACACCGTCTTTGGCAAACCATGTTTTCATGGAGCTTGCTTGCTACACAGGGGAATAGTTTTGTGCCGGAAAGTGTATTGTTCCAGTGCACAAAAACATTCTGTACAATTATGTGCAGAAATTTTTGGAACAACAACATAAGGTGTTATTTATCAAGAGTCTACAAACTTTTGGCCATGTAATTTATCTGTGGAATGTTTGAGTTTTGGGCTTTCTGCTTCGTTGTTCTGAAGTTCAAGTCACTGTAGGTTTTGGTTCTTGTCAATTTCTCATTCTGTCATCATTATTTTTTTTTGCCAATGGCCTTTGAAGTGTTTAAACATCAGCCTTGATGTGTGAATGCCCTAGCCATGCCATTTTGATGATCCCTTCTTCTTGACCACCGTGGTTTGTTAAAAAAAAGCATGTAACAGCCAGTGAGCAGTTAGAGACGCCTGACCAGGCTGTCAGATTAGTAACTGTTCATGACACTATGCTTTGCTGTGACTTGTGCCCAGCAGCATCAGTGTCATACAGTCAGTCAGCTGGAGTGTGTTCTTGTTCTGTTCGCATGGGATTTAGCCAGCCAATAGACAGCAGGGGACTGAGTGTGCTGGCTAACACGCTGTTGTTGGGGGACTTTGGGGCAGACATGCTCAGCATCTTGTTGATCATTTGCAACTGTTTATTGTGGGATACGTTTAATTTAAAGTAAATTTTTGCAGTCATTGTGAGTGATTTTTTTTTATTTATTTTCATCACTCATACTATTTGGCCTTTCAGTTATCTATATTCAAATCTAGAAATTCTGGTGAGAAATGGCTGTGAAAGTTAGCCAGTATTGTAACAGGTTTTTCTCTCGATTTCACTACACAAATTGAACATTTGCATTCGAACAAGGTTCTGCAGTACAAGCTGAGTAACATCGTCCTACTCTGATGTTTTCGATAGTGTGCGTGCTTTGCTTGCAGCTCTAAAATACCACTGTAGGTCTTAACAATTACACTGAGTTCTTTTTGTCCTCACCTTCTTTCACAGAGCTCATTACACTTTCATTCACTTTCCTTAATGCATCCATCTGAATTGAAGACCTTGAGTTAAGGAGCTCTTCAAACATGAATGCTGGCTTCTAAAAAATCTTAAGAAAAGAGATGAAATACTTATGCATCAACCTCTTTTTTTTTTAACTATTAATTAAAAAAATAAAAATTTTTTAGTGTTAACTCATTCAAGCTTATTTCCTTTTTTTTATTTGTAAACTTTCAATTTATGATCAGCCAATTTAGTGAACCTAAAACCCAAAACGGTTTTAACACAGGATATTTGTCAGCATTTAGACAGTCTAGCAGTGACGGCGTGTGGTAGAACACTTGCCAGGACATAGAAGGAACTCGTTGCCAGTTCAGAGCATTAGTATGGCCAGTTATTGGCATCACAGTCCTCACTGCTGTGAATCATTTTCACTTGTCTTCAGGAAGCCGAACTCCAAGCCAAGAGGAAAATGCTTTGGCTAGATGATGTATATGAAAATGTTTTGTGGAGTGAAACTCCTGCTGGACTTTGAGACTTTAAACGTCGTCCAATAGTTTAAAAAAATGCAACTCTACTGAATTTCTCACCGTTTGTAAGGAAAACTAGATCACTCACCACTATAGTAAGACAAATGCGTGTGAAATTGTTTGATCCATCAGACAAACCTGAGTGTGTTTTCTGTTGGAAGTCCTGGATGTCCTGTGGTCCAGATCATGAGGATGTAAGTGCACAGTGAATCCTAAAGAAGCATGAAACAGCATTAGCGCTATGTCACCTGCGGTGCTGTGTGCATCAGACAGATTGATTAACATGCAGTTCGCTGCTCTTGCTGGAAGAATCCTTTTGATGCCGAATCGAATTTAGCATTTGTAATTAATACCCATCTGTCTTAGATGATACCCATCTGTCTTGGATGAAAAGTCTTCATGATTTCTCTATGATATCTATGATCTAAGGATCTTTTGAACCACGTTATTCAAAAATCCTGTGTCAAAAAAGTGTGCTCTCTGGGCTCATTAGGGATTATTGATCACTGTACAGTGCTAGTGTGTCGTCTAAAGGATGCATGCATGCTCAAACACACTACTTACAGCAAACTCTTACCCCATTAGTGTGATTGTCTAGGGAAGCAAGACATTTGCCAACGTCTGTCTTACTCCCTCTCTCTCTCTTTTTTTTTTTTTTTAGCTGTGGCATTGTCTTCTTTTGGATGAGACTTTTCAATCTTAATGAGTAGTGCTCCCTCCTTAGTCTCACTTAGATGTTCTCTCTCTCTCTCTCTCTCTCTCTCTCTCTCTCTCTCTCTCTCTCTCTCTCTCTCTCTCTCTCTCTCTCTCTCTCTCTGTCTTTCAGCAGTCCATAGTGTGCATGACTCTTAAAGGCTTCTCTCTGCAGGGAGACTGCAAGGCAGTTTCTTTCCTTAATACTTTGAGTGTGCATGTGATGTGATGCAGAGAGCAAAGGAGAGAGCAGGTTGTGTATATAGTAGTGTTTGTGGCATTGTACTGACCGGTAGACACCTGCGTGATGAAGAGGTTTGTAACTGTTGTCCTTCGTGGTCTAGTCAGCCTGTCTAAGGATAAGAGCTGTGGGAAGGAGCACGTTCGACACCTGAAGAGAAAGGGCAGAAGACCACAGACTACAGCCATGTGGAGAAAGGTGATGCTCTTGTTTGGCCTGCAGGGTCAGAGAGGCTATGCTGCTACAGTAACATGGGGTTAATAGAGGAGGTGGTGATGGCTTTAAATGTTACAGAGCATGATTAAATCTTCAGCTGATGTCAGTTCAGTGTGTCACTAATGCTCAGTGTATGTTGGTGTCAATAGTAGAGTCATAGTAGAATTTACAGAGAAATGCATTCCGTATGATGGAGCACGCTGATTTTAATACTTTTTTTATTTTATTTATTTATTTATTTATTTGTAAAAATGTAGTTAGTATAAACACAGTACTATTATTATTAGTATTAGTATTATTACTATTATTATTAGTATTAGTATTTATAATCTTTATAGATTATAAACCCTTGTTCCTCTACATTATGAAATAATCTGCATTTCATTGCAACTAATAGAACTGGTCTTTATATCATCTAATGGTGACTGTTGAATAAACGTGTTAAAGGTGAGCAAAGTAAGAAGGGTTTAAACTGTGTGGTCTGTATTTTCTGTGCCTTTGCTGACACACTTACTTTATCACACCCATTGTTCTGATTAATCGCATCAAAGAAGGACGAGTGCCACCATTTACCTGCCAGATTGACATTTTAATTGTACACACTGACTCCCCCAAACTAATGCAGAAAATACATTTTTGGACACTGCTTTTTCTACTATTTGGAAACAGATATATTGAAGTACAGAACCATAGGAATATGATCTGCTTCACTAGACACTTATGTAGAGCATGAGAACCTCTGAACATGAACTTACCCTGAAACATCCGACTCCTTGTGCTTTCTGGAACTTTTTCAGGCTTAAGTTATTTTTTATATATATATATATATATATATATATATATATGTGTGTGTGTAATGAACAACAAAAACATTGAGTATTAGTGATTAATTTTTATTTATATGTTATTGAACGATGAAAGACAGAACATGGTGTTAAATGATAAATGCTGATAAATACAGGTTAGTAACAGAGCATATGATAATCTTCAATGTTTGTTACACGATGCCGAGCATATTGAGTGTTATGGGGTCTTGTCCACACTTTTTTTTTTAAACCTCTGTTTTTTTGAGGGCGGGAAAAGTGTTTTGTCTTGGATAAAAAAAAAATTTATTTAATCACAGAAAACGTTTCAACATGGGTGTGTAGACTTTTTTTTCCCTCTGCATTTTGGCTTCCTGGTCACGTGCCTCTATCCTGACATTATGTGAAAAAATGAATAGATGTTAATTATTTATCGTAGTTTGTAAGTTACTAGTGGGTTATATTCTGCCTTATAGCATTCTAGTGTATTGCTTATGTTTGTTAGCACCCTTGTGAAAACATCCTGAGGGGATTTATAGAGATTATCTGTATTTCAGCCAATTAGTGAAAGCTCACTGCATTGCCTGTCCTCAAGGTGCACTTTCACCACCGCACACACACACACTCACTCATGGACAGACTCAGACTGCATGTCCCTTGCATGTGTTTTTGGTTTTGTAAAGCATCTATATGTTTTGGCTTTGCTTCATTCTTCTTTGTTGTGAATAAAACCTGAGTATTGTTCTGTTGAATTTAAACTGAAAGTGCGCTTTGTCTTCCCACACACTCCTGTGATTCCTTGACTAGAAAGTGGTGTTTTTGACTGTATGTCTCCCCCAAGGTCTCAGACGTAGTGTCCTTCCACATAGTCTTTGTGTGTTCAGCTGGAGGTAAAATGGTCACCTTCATGGACTTGGAGCTTTGCCAGTCACATAAAGCAGGCATTGCTATTCTGTCAGCAAGCAGAGTGCGGTGTTGGGCCCTTTCCATTTATTCTGAATAGAATCAATTCGTCATTGTTCAGTCATTACTCTGGGGTAAGATCTTGTCAGACCAGGCTTGGGTTCAGAACAGAATGGTTTTGTCTCAGACCTACAATTTTTCTCCCTAGTGTCAGGCTTTTTAATCCTCTCAGGTGAATCAGTAAGTGCTTTGCTAAGGTCTGACCTTGTGTATATTAATTAGATTATTCAGTTAATCATATACTGTTATTCTGGTGGATTAGAATGTGTTTCTTGTGGTTCATTTGGTATTTAGGACAGTACTGTTAACAGCCTGGAACTCCCCGGGGTCCATTTGTCTCAAGCTGTGTTCTTACAGCCTACCCGCTACTTTAAGCATGCATTTTGTGCTCTGGGAATAAACAGGATTTTTCTCACTGACTGACACAGACAAGTGAAGCAATGCAGGTCAGCAGTGGTTACTTCGGTTGCATTAACCCATCAGGAGTAGATGGTGAACCTTAGGTGTGTGGACCCCAGAGAGGTTGACAAGTGGAATCCAGAAATGTCTTTCCCCCTCCTCAGTGAGCATGTTTCTGTCACGGCACACCCAGTTCATCTTATAAAGTTAATTAGCTGTTTCTAGCTAGCAGTTAACTAGCTTAAAGTAGCTGATTATTTAAATGTAGGTGGGTCAGAGCAGGGAAACTGGTATAATATTCAGGACAGGGTACTCGTGTCTGTGAAAGAAGGACTAGAGTTAAAGTTGCTGAAGTGTGGTCAGCTTCTGAGAGACGTGACCCAAACATGTGCTTTACTTAAAAACTGCCTGGTTGCTTAAAAGCAGTGTTTTTTTTTTCTTCTTCAAAATACTGGCAGGCATGTAAGTATTTTTGTGTTGCTAATGTCATGTTATTATGTAACCATTTAAGAAGATAACAGCTCTTTGTTTGCATGCACAATGTAATTGACAGGTAGCATGAATACACAATACACAGGCAGCTTGGCAGAGACATTTTAGTTCAAAACAGTTACAGAGCCAATGTTTTTGTTCACACAATGTACTGTACTGGTAAGAGTGTTTTTCCTTTCAGAGGTAATTTTTGTTCCCTATCTACTAACATTATAACAGAACCTGTGACTAACGTGCAGCAGCACTATGTCGATTAGGTCATGTTTTATCTGGATGGCTATTGAAAGTCTTTCATTTCGGATTCCATAACCAAGATGCCATCTCAATATAAGGGCCTATATGCTAATTCTCTGCCTGTGATGGTTTTTCTGCAAATGAGCCAGCTAAAATACATTTTGTCTAATTGTTGGAATTAGTGCAAGGTTAATAAAGGAGAACATTCAACATTCAGCACTTCCTAATGCATGGTTATGCAGAGTAGCCTGCGATATAATGCTGTATTTTACTGATCTTTCTCATTCTCCATTTCAGATGATTCTGAGTGTGTATTTGAGTGATGGTGAGCAGGCTCTGACGGAGGTGCCTATCACTCCAGAGACAACTTGTCGTGATGTGGTGGAGTTCTGCAAAGAGCCAGGCGAGAGCGGCTGCCATCTGGCTGAAGTGTGGCGTGGAAACGGTAAGTCTGTTTATGTTCTAGTCTGAAGTCTCACAGAGTAAGAGTACAGCCGTGTTCAAACTGTTCATTTTTACGTTCTATGAAAGATCGGTCACTGAATAAAAGATACTGAACTTCACAAAGAACTGTGAACCTTTTGTGCCTCAGTGTTGTCAGAGTCCCCATCACTGTGTGTGAGCAAGCAGTGAAAAGAAACGTTCTGTTATTTTTCCTTTGTCCAGTTTTTATTTGCTTCTTGTTGTTAATTATAGCTTGCACACACGGTGTGGCACCTTTCGCATACCCACATTTTTCCCAATGAAAAAAAGCCCAAAAAAGAGGCTTCATTCTTAATTAGAATGACATCCTGCTATATTATTTTCCATAGTAATTTTTCCATTTTCAAATAAAATGCTACAGGTATTCTGGTACGGTCATTGCCCTGTTTAACAAAATGCCAGTTTATGCCTTGTGAAATGTCCATCTCTTAGGCACCAGAAGACAGCCTGATGTCTCTAATTTCTTTACTAAGAGTAAATGGTGTTGGTTGCTCATAGCATGTCATTGCTATCATTTAATATCCTGCTTTCACAAGTTATCCTTTCTCTCAGTAGCAGTTTTTGAATTAGTACTTTTTTAAACCATTGCTTTTTGCAAATATCTTGTCACATTTACAGACATTTCTAGTATTCAGTCCACATTTTCCTCTCAGTGTATCAACAGGCACAAAATAGCCTACTGTATGTCGACTCGACCACCGATCCCACCTCTAAACGTTGTAAAGTTTAAAGCAGTCGATAGTAAGCAGGTGTGGGATCAAAAACCCAGAGCACAGTCCAACATCCATCTGTCTTTCAGGTAGACACGGTTATTGTAACCTAGTCCTGTGCTGACAGCATATCAATGTTGGAAGCAAAAAAAATAAAATAAAAAATTGTCTACAGGTGTGCTTCTGATACAAGAATGGTGTTCATCTGACATATTGTTGAGCCAGTCTAATTAAAAGGTGCATGAAGTCTGGGCAGATTGTAACTCTTTTGCACTTGGTTTGCAGTAACATTTCTGAGCTATGTTAAAGACTCGATTAATACAATGCCTTGTCACACAGGTCGAATTTGAGGCGAGACACTTCTGCTGCTTTAGAGGGGAAGGGAGAAATCAGGACAAACACTACAATGATTGTACACTATAGAAGTAAATCACTATCCTTCACGTTCTAGTGAAGACTGCAGTATTGTTGTTGGGCTTTACAGTATGTTCTTCATTTCAGCTTTAAGGTTTCATTTATCTGTCTATGATCCGTGTAATATTCACCAGCCCGCAGCTTGTATTCATGCAGGAATAATTCATACCGTGAGGCTCATTTCCAAACAGGTTCTTATTCACTTGCTAGACAGTGTATATAATCTACTTTAATTAATCAAAGACAATGAAGGGCTACAATTAGTGCCTTTTGTAGAAAAAGAAAAAAGATGAAGATGCATTAAGTTAAATACATAAAGAACTGTTAACACTGTCCCAATTTTCTCTCTCCACCTGCTCCTAGAAGCTGTGTTTTTGTTTTGTTTTGACAAGCCTCCTTTTTCCTCTGCATCTCCCTGTTTCCCGCCACACTACATTCCTCTGGCAGGAAGCCATATTTGACTCTTTGATACGTGTGTGTGTGTGTGTGTGTGTGTGTGTGTGTGCGCCTTTCCCTCCTTCTCCAAGGTGAGGTGTGGCACTCTCCCTTCTTAATTTCTTTCTCAGGGCTCCTTATTAGACCCAAAGTTCCAAGGGTCAGAAAACTGCCTGCCTTTGAATGGAGATGGACTCTGAGCTTTGTATTCATTCTCAACACTTTAGCCTCACCTCTGTTCTTTGTTGATCTCTCAGAAGCCTAGTGATAGTGTTTTTTTCCTTCACCTTCTAAAGTGCTGGACTATGTGATCTTCCTTCCTTGCAGAACGAGCTATTCCCTTTGACCACATGATGTACGAGCACCTGCAGAAGTGGGGCACCAGGAAACAGGAAGTGAAGTTCTTCTTGCGCCACGAGGAATCTCCCACAGAGAGCAGTGAACCAGGTGAGCCTTTACTGCTGCATTGTCAAGCACCTGAACTCTGCCCACCTTTTCAACTGCCCCACAGCTGCCACTACCAACTTTTACTCACAAAAAGATCAGTTTTACAGTATTGTCCAAGTTCAGACACCATTTTCCTCTAGTAGATTTCCTCACCATTTTCCTCAGCCTGATTGATCAGACTGGTACAGTGCAGTATGGCTGGTTAAGTGGTGGTTATATAATTAAGCAGCTTGCTGTACGTTTGGATTAAGTGTCTAGCTTCTAGTATCTTTTCAGGTTCTCTCACACAAAGTATGAGCCACATGTGTAGTCTGGAATCACTTGCATGTTGTGTGTTATAAAATCTGAGGCTTAAATTACATTTAAATGTTTTAATCTACATCTAAGTAATACTAGGATATAATGCTGGCACTCTAACCAAATACAAACATAACTTGGCACAGCGTTACTTGCCCTACGGTTATCTCTCACGCTCTTGCTCTGGCACCGGCACCCTCTTGCTCTCACATGCTGCTTGTGTGTGTGGACCATGAGCTGTAGTTTGAGAATTGATATGCAGTGAGCTGTAATATTGTGGGTGTTAAACCATCACAAACTCATCTTTTAGAAGGACTCAGTCCTGTCTGCCTGAGCACAGCCAAAGCAATCTCACATTTTGTCTGCCTACGCCATCTGTCCACTGACCCGTCTCTCTTTCCTTCTGTCCTTTCATCTTGTATTTAGGTCTACGTATCATATTGCTGTGTTTGAGTGGCTGCCTTTAATGTCACCGCAGCAGGACTACACAGATTAAAGCATAATAATCTATGCATGTTGCCTGGTCATGTTATGCCAAGATTAAAATGTTTTGCAGTGCTCTAAATGTGCATATCTCCCTCTTTCTTTTCTTAATGACAGGGAGTCAGCAGTCTCAGGAGCAGGCTAACCGAAGGATTGGAAGTGGCTCTGATAAGCACAATGAAAATGGGGTATGCGGATCTCATGTTTCTGTAATATGAGTGACTGTTAATGTTGAAATATTTCATCAGTTGTCATGACCTCTAGGCTTCATCATGTGTCCTAAATCACAGTGTAGCTTCGTAGAATATTTCTCTCTGTGCACCGGTTCATAGATGAACGGGGTTCTCATTATTGTTCTGCTGGTAAAGCCGTCTGTCATAACACATCCAATTAATTGCTCACTCAACATAGAATTAATAGACTTTGCTGTCTGAGAGAGAGTACATAAACATCACATGATTAATGTCTAGGTCATGTGTCTAGCTAACATTACATGCCCCTCTAGGCAATTTTGTCACCACTGCTACACTTGCTTGTATCTTTCCTCTTGGTTGGGTGATATCTATTGCTAAAAGCAACAAATAAACAGCAACGAAAAGTACATTTTCAATTGAATTGTGTTAATGTTTATTTGTTTAGCATTATATACACACTTGTAAAATATGATGTAGACACAAGTCAGTCTGCTTTACTTGATTACTTGACTTCTGCATCAGAAGGCCACTTAGCTGGCTAGCTTGCACAGTTTTATTAACAAGCTGCTAATCTAGATTTGACTACTCCAAACATTTTGGGGTTTGAAACTGAAACAATGTTTGCTTGGCGTTTTTGGATCATTCTGGACATGACCTCTGCAAAAACACAGTTAGGACTGAGTCTCCATGCTGCTTTGTTTTGTTTTTGAATGCTAGTCTATCCTTTTCTAATTGGCTAAACTTGTGCATTAGCTTGTGCTTCTCATGTTTTAGTGTGGTTTTTTTTGTTTTGTTTTTTTTTTACTTTGCAAATGCCTGTGCAGTTTTCTATTTTTCTAATGAGAACCCCACAGTTGTCACTCTGAGCCGCATATCGAATACTGCTCTTACAGGCATTTTCCATATTTGCACTCTTTCATAGACGCTTTGCTGTTTGTGCCTTTTGTTCTTTCAGGCCACTTGATTATAAGAGGTTCCTTCAGCATCATTCACTTTCGTTCTCTTTGTAGCCATCTGGCCCAGATTCTGGCAGAGAAAATGCTATGCTCTAGGAAGTGGAACTAATTTTACCTTAAGGGATGTGGATGGATGCAGACAAGAAAATAATGGCTGCTGTACAGCACAGACATTTATATAACATATAGTGAGTTTAAGGTTATTCCTTCCACTTTACACGTTTCCTCTTTCTCTCTCTCTCTTCCTCTGCATTTCTGGTATTTCCGGTGCCTTGGGGGAGGAAGTGACAGACAATAGAGGACACACTTCATTTAATTTGCTTGAGGTGGTTAGCCAGGGAAATTATTTGAAAAGATGCGCTAGCTGATGTCCTTAGGGTACAGAGCCCCACCATGGTGGTGATTAGTACGTTGTGTATCCTGTGAATGACAGGCAAATAGTCTGGTCAGTTTTTCATTGTTTTCTGTTCCTGCAAGGTTAAGTCATGATACCATGTATAGGGTGACAACACTGAACGTTCTATGAGAAGTCTGTCTGTCTGTCTGTGTGTCTGTCTTTGTGTGTGTCTTTCTCTGTCTGTCTGTCTGTGGGTGGGTGGTCTGTCTGTGTCTGTCTGTCTGTGGGTGGGTGTGTCTGTCTGTGGGTGGGTGTGTCTGTCTGTGTGTGTCTGTCTCTGTGTGTGGGTGGGTGTCTGTCTGTCTGAGTATCTGTCTGCCTGTGTGTGTCTGTCTGTCTGTGGGTGGGTGTGTCTGTCTGTGGGTGGGTGTCTGTCTGTCTGTCTGTGTATGTCTCTGTGTGTGGGTGGGTGTCTGTCTGTCCGAATATCTGTCTGTGTGTGTCTCTGTCTTTGTGTGTGCGTGTCTGTCTGTCTGTCTGTCTGTGGGTCTGTCTGTCTGTGGGTCTGTCTGTCTGTGGGTGGGTGTGTCCTTCTGCCTGTGGGTGGGTGTCTGTGGGTGTGTCTGTCTGTCTGTGGGTGTGTCTCTCTGTCTGTGGGTGGGTGTGGGTGTGTCTGTCTGTCTGTAGATGGGTGTGTGTGTCTCTGTCTGTCTGTCTGTCTGTCTGTGGGAGTGCCTGTCTGTCTGTGGGTGGGTCTGTCTGTTGGTGTGTCTGTCTGTCGGTGGGTGGGTGGGTGTCTGTCTGTCTGTGGGTGGGTGTCTGTCTGTCTGTGGGTGGGTGTCTGTCTGTCTGTGGGTGGGGGTGTGTCTGTGAGTGTGTCTGTCTGTGTCTCTGTGTGCGTGTGTCTGCAATTCTCCATCCCAAAATGTCCTACTTCTCAGTCCATTATATAATTATTAACTGTTTATTCCACTCACTGTGAGCAATATAAACATTTTATTTCTGAAAGAACTGTTATTTCTCTGCAGAAAGCCAAAAGTAAGAGGCCCAGAGAGGGAAAAAAGTATATTTGACTATCAAGATTGTGACAAGTGAGTCATTTGTAGATTAACTGTATTTCTCAGCTACTGGCATCAGAGAAATAAAGATGAATAACATTAGTGTTATTGAATTTGTTAGATTTTACAGATAAAATCTTGATCGGTTTAAGGACGTCCTCCTTAATTTAAGGACATGACTGAAAGAATATTTTTTTTTCAAGCATTTTTTTTTTAAATTGCAGTACAACCTATTACAACTAAAACATCAAATATTACTACACTCGAACAAGCCAAATCTGAAATCAATCAGATTTGTTGTGCTTTTCGAAAATAATCTGTTATACAGACTTTTTTCTGTTTGTCATTTATAGGTGTTATCAACACAGTCTGTGAGTAGGACTTGTTTCACCCACAGACAACCTGTGGTCTGTCCTTCAGGGCTGCTATGTATTTTTATTTATTTTTTCCTCCATCATGCCTCACTTTTGTGCGAACTTGGTAAACATCAACACTACAACATTGTCAGACTTAAAATAATACCTCCCAGTGCAGAGCTTAAGCTGTACCTCAGCTGACAAAAACAGATCAACTTTAATTCTATGGTGTGTCTTTGTTTGTGTGCAGGTTTCTCTACAGGTTGTCCTCAAGGCAGACAGACAATCTATTCCTGGTTTATTATTCAGTTGCTCCTTTATATATTTTTGGGATTACAGCAGTTTTATGACATAAGAGGTCTTAAGAGGATCAGTGTCCTTGGTATGGCCCTCTGGCTTTGCTAAATTGGGGCTTTTCTCTGCTCTCATCCCCTTGTATGTAGACGTGACATTACTGAGATGATGATGATGTGTACACACACACACACACACACATCTCTCTCTCTCTCTCTCTCTCTCTCTCTCTCTCTCTCTCTCTCTCTCTCTCTCTCTCTCTCTCTCTCTCTCTTTCTCTCTCTTTCACTTGCATACCGCTATGTCCAGGGATGATAATCCCTGGACACGTGCTCAGCAGTTCCTGTATTGGGTGGTCTCTTTTCTCCTATGTCCTTTCATTCTTATGCTCTCTTACTTTCATCCCTTCTCTCCTCTCCTCCTCTCTCTTTCTCTCTCTTTCTGCCATGGTTCTTGTCAGCAGGGCAGTTTATGTGGCATTGGAGTGAAAGTGTATGTGGCAGTTGTCTCTGAGTGGGATTATTTGTAATAATTCGGCCCCTCCCTTCCATTTCTCTCCTTTTCCTTCCCCGTCACTCTTCGCCATCTCTATCTATCTGCACATCCTTTCACTCTCAGCTGAGCAGACTTGTGTTTCGAAGAGACAGGCGGATTTGAGGTAAGGCTTCTTGGGTCTTGCTGATATTCATTTCACTCTGCTATTCTAAAGTCAGTGTGGTCCTGCTGATTTGATTAATGTATTGTTTTAGTGGAGGTTACTGTTTTTGCACACACTTGTGGCATTGTACTTTGTTGATATGGTCTTGTGAAATGTATTATCCATGAGCTGCAGAACTCTGGACTGTGTGGGCAGCATAACTTTACCAGAGTTGAAGCTTTTTTCCTGTGTGTGTGGGTGGCTTTGCCCTGCGGGGAGTGTATATTCTAGTCTTTGCTTCATTTTTCATACGATCTGCCTCAAATCTCTGTCTCATCCTACCAGAGAACGCGAACATTGCAGGTAATCATTACAACTAGAGGCTGTGTGTTAAACTTAATGCTTATTTCTGTTAGCATTGTGTATTAAATATTGTTAGCATTGAATGAAATTTTGAGAAATATTCCTCTATAATCCCAGTTTTTTTTGTTTGATTTTGGACGTGGTTTGGTCATCCTGCAAATATACTGCTCTGCTATTGTGTGCGACTTGTCGGTCAAGCACGGATCTAAGCCCAAAAAAAAACAAGGCAAGGCTGCAGCTCTATGCTGAACCATGTGGAAAGAGGAGGAGGATGATTTTTCCATGGCATGAGTGTTCTTGGTGAGCATAACTTGTATAGTTACACAGAGCAAAATGAATAAAACTAGTCCAGTTTGTCTGTTGGTGCCTTTGTGATTTTTGTCATATTTCTAATATTGTTTTTTCTTTTAAGGAACTCTGACATTTACGTAACACCTTGTACCACATATCTATCAGACCTATCTTGTGGCCTATACTTAAAACACCTGCATTCAGAGAATTATTTAACGTATGCTTTATGTAATTTATAGATCGGTTTGAGTTACAGTTTAGGTATGCATAAAAATGGTGCGTCTTATAGGATTTTATAGAGTCCAGCAGATTTAGTGAGCTAGTCAGCAGCCCCTTGTTCAGTCAGAGCTTCAGTTAATGCCTTGTTGGCATTTCTAGAATAATTTATCATGCTGTATTTTTATTTTTTTATTTTTATAATTTAACAGAATCAGTCTAAGCAAGATACAACTCTAGTATATGTTCAACCTTTCAGATGAGGTTCGGACCAACAAGCTAACTATGCAGTGTTTTTGGATATAGCTCACATATGAAGTCATTCTTATTACATCCTTGTTGTCAGAAGACTGAACATTTTCCATTCTGCATACTTGAAGGTTGAAGCTGCCTCTGTGTAAAAGCATAAAAAATGCCTTGCTGCAGTATGTAAACCCACCGAAGCGGACTCTCCACCCTGCAGATACACTGGGATTGCAGGTTCTCTTGATGAAAGCGTGCTCCAGCATCACATCCTCTAGAGAACATGGCCTTGGGCTCAGGAGATGGAAGGAGCTGCTTTTAACAAGGCCTATACACTGACCTGATTTGTTTGTCATTTATTAAATGAGCTTTACAAGATTGAGTCATCATCGTCTACAGATTCTAGGAGAAATTGGAAAAAGGAGTTTCTCAGACTTATGACTCCTTCGAAGAAAGAAAGAAAGCTAAAATCCTAGAAAGATTCCTAAAGTTGTGCTTTCATTAGGAAATCAAATGATATGAAAGAGTAGAACCTCTATTCACATGGAAATATTTTCTCAAAAGCAGTTAAACTATTGGGTCAAGGCTTTCACTTCTGTACTAAATCCTGCAGTTGTACGCTACTTTTCTTTTCGCCGGAGATAGACGCAGCATTTTTTCAGCGGCATCTGATGAGAGTTGCAGAATGAAAGCTTGAAAGTCAGAGGAAGTTCTTTCCCTGTACAAAGAAAAATCTTTTTTTTTTAAAAATCTTTTTTTCAGCACCAAACTTATAAGGCTGTATACTTAAGATAAAAGGTTACATGGGCATCTGGAAAATCCAGATAACTCCAAACACTACCCAACCTTCTCTTACACCTTTTTATGGCCATTTCATAAAGATGTTTGCTTCATCCCCTGTGTGATACTGAGACACAGAGTTTGCTGTGTGTGCAAATATGAGCTAACATTATCGCCCTTTAAGCCGTGAATCACTTCACACACCACTTGCGTCAAATCATTTCTGTGGTAATGAAATTTGGAGGCTTGCCTTGACTACACAGAGTGCAGACTGTGTCATTACTGATCATGGACTCAACTAAACTGCTGTGCTGCACTGTACCATTACAGGGCCCTACAAGCCTTAATCTTATTCTCTCTCTCTCTTTTTATGGTTTGTATGTTTGTTTTTATCTATCTATCTATCTATCTATCTATCTATCTATCTATCTATCTATCTATCTATCTATCTATCTATCTATCTATCTATCTATCTATCTATCTATCTATCTATCTATCTATCTATCTATCTATCTATCTAGACTAATGTAATCAAAATCTGTGCAATGAATATCATGACCAATAGCACTGGCTAATTCTTGAGTTAAGGCTGCATCACAATTGGATTTCTGTTATCTTTGGTAACATAACATGTACAGTATATACTTTTTGAATCCAATAAAAAATATTTTATGTCTTAGTGCCTACAACGGAAATAGATGTCTAATTTGAGCAGAAGTGTGCTGATTTCTACCTTCTGCTCTGACTGCAGACATGCTGAAGCAGTGAACTCAAAATAGACTACTATACACATACAGATACACCTTGTTCAGCAGTAAACAAAACTACAATTATAATGTTTTAGTAAGTAATTCATTTTTTTTAAAAATCACAATATAACATGATCAGCATGTTATTATGTTGTATTAATGTTAGTTCTACCTTACAACAGTTATATTGTTGCACACAGCAGTAATCATGCACAATATTTGCTCATTTTTCAGGAATATTCAGGGACATATTTAATTTAAGCAGTTAAAAAAAATTCTCCCTAACCGGTTCATGTACAGTTCACATTCATACGCAGACAAATTCCCATCCCGGGGCTTCATGTACATCCTGTCCTGCACCCTATACAGTTTTCACTCCTGCATTTATTTATTTGTTGTTTTGTTATGTATTTATTTGTTTATCTGTTTATTTATTTATTGCTTTCAAGTGAGTGAGAATCTAGAACAATATTTTTTGTTTAATATGCATATTGGCTTACATACAGTATATGACTTCAATATAATTTAAAAGTCATTATTAACTTAACAGTTAAGTGTGTGGATTAGACATTTGATGGGTTTCAATGAGACCAAACCGTACACCCAGTTATTTCCATCCAAAAACATCCGGGCCGGAAGTTGCTTTTCAAGATGATGTTGAAACCATTATTATTATTATTATTATTATTATTATTATTATTATTAGTAGTAGTAGTAGTAGTAGTAGTAGTAGTAGTAGTGGTAGTAGTAGTAGTAGTAGTATTTTTTTATTATTCGTGGTAGTAGTAATTATTATTATTATTATTATTTGTTTTAATTTTTATAAAAACAGCCTGTAAATAATCTGAACAAGTAAGAAATAAATTTGAATGTTTCACCTTGAAGTCAAATAGTTTTATTTCACATGGGTCAGGCATACACGCGATGATTTTAAAACAAATCAACAAAAACTGAGCGCCGATGCCATGAATTAAAATTTTCAATCCGTCAGACTAATTTAAAATGACTTTTGGTTTGATGCAAACCCAATTTGTTCTCGCGCCCTCAGGCTAAACTATTTAAACTGCTTACTATTTCCCTCCTCACTGTTTTGTCAGCTGGTTAGTCGGTGATGTGTAGTGTTGATACCGAGGGGAGCTGGAGAGTTGCAGCCCAAATGTAGGACTGCGTAATACCGTATAAACAGCATGCCATTTAGTACGACGCTATTCATTGCTCAGCGATTTCGGATGTAATCACAGATTGTGAAGCGTGCGCAGTAGCGTGTCCACTCTCCTCAAGCTTGCAGGGTTTTAATGTGCTTTTTCAGAGACTTTGGAGGTGATTATAGGATGGAATTTATACACGTGGAGGCAGTGCAGGAATTTACAGACTCGGGACAGTGCAGTAGACTAAAAGTGTGCTCTTGTGAAATTACATGGGGGAACTCTCTTCAGGTAATGATCTTTTGTGCCTAACATCAACATTACATAAGAAGATGAGAATGTTACTGATTCATAATAGTGAAGAATCTAAGAAATTCATAATAGTGTAGAATCAGGTAATCATCTCCTCGGCAGGTTTTGTATTGTTTTCTCTGTTTTTTGAGATTGCAGCGTTTTTTATCTGAAATGTGCTTACTTCAAATGTTTAACCATCCCATATCGCACGCACTTGAACTTGCCACAAAGCTTCAATTTAAGGCACTCGGGTGTTGTCCTTAATATTATTATTTACAAAAAAATTAAATAAAACATGACATCACATGCTCGGTGTAGCCGATGTGGTAGGGAATATTTATGCACAACATTCTACAGTCATTTAATATACACAGCAAATTCTTCTTATTAATATAGATTAATTAAATTAATAGATCAGATTTATTGTTCTTTTTTTTTGCCAAGAATAGATCTGGCCAATGGCTGTAGGTGACCCAGCAAATGCTGCACTGCTGATGCTTGTGTGGGAGTTATATGCTGATGGATTATTGCACTCGTGTAGGCTTTTTTATGTGCAGTCTTTGCTTATCATACTGCATGTTTCTGTAAGCAGGTGAGCACTGAGCACTTTCAGTAACAAAATTCACTACAGGAAAAAGTGTTGTAACTGTCTAATAAATACATACAAGCTATGCACTATTTCCAAGGATATGGTAGCAAGGGTTATATTTGAGATTCATGATCTGTTTCACGCATTTTTAACTTTTTGTTACAAATTTAGCTCATTTTTTTTTTCAAAGCTTGTTAGTAACTTAAAATTGTGTAGACATAAAAAAGGCGTACCAGATCTGACGAAAAATGGTTTTCTGTTGCTGTAAAGATCAGGTGGGTGTTCAGCTGTAACAGTCATTGGATCAAAGTAGCTTTAAGATGAGCTTATTGAATAGTGAACACAAGGATGGAAGAAAAAGGGTAATGGATTTTTATTCAGGGATTTAATAGCATTGCATTTGGGTGTCAGACCCAAAAAAAAATTCCTGATTCAGATCTAGTAGTTGCTTTATTGTGACTATCGGAGAATAAATGTATATGGCATGCAGGGTTTTATAAATATTCTATTCAGTGGTGGCAACTAAGTGAACAACCATCAAAGCTCAGGGAGATACAAGGGCTCTGTCCATAACTTTACAATGTTTCTACATTTTTTAATACCCTTTTATATAGTTTTGCTCTCATTGATGGTTTTGCTACTATTCAGTGTGTGTAAAGCAGAGACTGCTGTCTCAGCTTCCACAGTGTAAATTATAGTCTGTGTATGCTTTCTGCATTGTTGTTGTTAGTGTTTGTTTGTTTATTTATTTATTTATTGCTTGCTGCATGGCAGTTCTGCTCTGCTGCCATGGCGACAGCATGGCGACCGGCAGTGTGATGGACGCCTCACTCTTATCAGTCTTAATGCCAGGGGACAGATTATGAAGACCTGCTTTGCATCTTCTCACAGACCAGTTTTTTTGTCTTTCAGCTGAAATCAGGGCCGTTTCTCTCCCAGTTGTGCTCAGCACAGGGCATGTTTATATTAGCATGCCTACAATTTAGCTTAGGGTTTACACCAGGAGGGTGAAACTTGTGTCCTGGTAAACCACAGACCTACAGAGATGTTTGCTTTTACTTTTCTAACCCACAGCAAATAATTAACTGATGGGTTGACACAGGAATGATAAATGAATTGGATTGTTAGAGAAATTCTGTGGTCCATGATGTTTACACAGCCACAGGCCTTTTACACCCTGTTAACACTACACTGAGCATTGTAGAAAGCACTCTTTATGTTTTACCCTCCCTTTCTCCCTCTCTGATTTGCCCCTACTTCAGTCTCTTTCGTCCCAGCTTCCCCCCCATATCCTCCGTCCTTTTTTTTATCATGGGTATAAACAAGGTTTTTCCAGTCGCATGATTGGCTGTCTGTGAATAGAACATACTACTCATCAACTTAATGGAGTGCTTTTGTTTTGGTTTCTTGAAAATGACCTGCTAACAGACACCTCCTCTCCCACCACCCCATCTGTCTCTCCTCCTTCATCCTTCCCTCTCTTCAGGTGGCAAATTCTCGCGTAGAGCTCACACTCTCCGAGTTGCAGGAGATGGCCACACGGCAGCAGCAGCAGATCGAGGCCCAACAGCAGATCCTCGTCGCTAAGGTAACTCTCTCTTCTTTTATAGGTGCCGTATGTACTGCGCTTCAGTCTGGAGATCAGGTGCAACTCAGTGGTGGATGCTGCGTGTTGTGCATTCAATGCTGGTTAAATAACGTGCATGTTAAGATTTCCGGCACTGAGTGAGAGTAGAAAAAGGATATTCAAAGTTGTTCCATGTGAATGTATTCACTTGCAGTGCAGATTGGTTGAAGTCTCTCTGTTCCTTCATTAGACCTGCGTAGGCAAGCTTTCGCCTATAATACATGCCGTCATATAGGGGAATATTTTGGGGCTTTCTACCCTATAATTTGCCGTCTCCCGACTGTCTACTCAATGTGGCAATTTACATCATGTGAAGCTTGAATAGAAGAAACCTTGTGTATGGAGAATGTATTTTAAATGTGTGAGCTCATCTGCAGGATTTTAAAAATTTCATTACCCCCTCTTAGTGGTTGTTGTCAGCAGCGAGTGCAGTGGCGATGAGCTCATCTCTGTTTACTGCTGTGGTGATGTTAGTGGCAAAATCAGCACAGGAGACCATTCCAAGAACAAACAATGCCAGTAATTTAGCAAACATTCTCAGAAATGTCCTGTATGCAGCAGGCATTTCTCACCAGCTCAAGCCAAATAGCTTTCAAGATTCTTGTTTTCTCATTAAGAATAAAGATGTAAGAGCTGTTTAGAGAGTGACATTCAGTTCAGTCATCGCTCAGCAAAATCCCTCAGTTGATGAAAGTGGAGTCAATTTCCGATCTGTTGTTGAAGCAGCTGCAGATTGAGAGTGGCTGATGAGCAGAGATCAGATAATGAAGCTATAAATGTAGTCAGTTGGTAGAAAGGGCTCTGAAGACAGTGTGCTAGCAGTCACTAAGAGGCCACCAATGCCTGTGCTAGGTTTAGCTGTGTCGCACACTTCGATGAATTTTCCCACCACGCTGACATGCATTACTTCCATACAAGACAGCCTATTTAGCTTATTCAGCTTATACAACAGAGCTTTGAATACACCATTTAATATATTAATGCCTTTATTTTACCAATTTATAGTTAATGTTGTGCTTCCTGCTTCACCTACGTTACAGTTGCAATACAACAGTCATTCTCTCCCCACTCACGCTCATTCACTCATTCTCTCTCTCTCTCTCTCTCTCTCTCTCTCTCTCTCTCTCTCTCTCTCGTGTGCTCACTCTCACTTCCCACTTCCTCTCTCACTCTCTCACTCTCTCTCTCTTTCACACACACACACACACACACACACACACACACACACCTGTCACATACAAAATACACCCTCGCCACATTATGACATTCTCATTTTGCAAGCTGTTTGATTAGTCTCATTATTTGGCATGACTGTACAAGTCCTCATGTTTGTTACATCCAGATACAACCTTGTGACTTATCAGAATCAAGCACTGAACCGTGTGAATTAAGTCACATGTGCAATGTGAAACGAGAGCCCTTTGTCTCTTTAAATGGCTGAGCTATAGCTGTGTGTGTCTCAGACTCCTTCACTTCGTGTTTGTGCAGGAGCAACGATTACGGTATCTGAAGCAGCAGGAGCGGAGGCAGCAGCAGTCCGTATCTGAAACAGAGAAGCTGCAGAGGCTGAAAGAAAGAGTGGACAGTCAGGAAGCCAAACTCAAAAAGATTCGTGCCATGAGAGGCCAAGTTGACTACAGCAAGGTCATCAATGGTAACCTGTGTATGTATTTTTCAGTGCTGATGACAAATTGCTGGACTTCACGTGACTTTCAGGCATGTTTGCCCCAAAAGCTTTTTTGAAAAAGAAAAGAACACACAAAAAAAAAGAACACCGTATGATTCGAAAAACAAATATAACAAGCATTTAAAAAAACCTTTATTCATGCGATAGACATCAAAAGTGATGTCAGTTCTGCTGCTGAAATGGTAACTTTTGTCTTAGAGCAACAATTATATTGTTGAACATACATGTTACAAAAACATTCCTTACAAGGAAATGTAACCAGGAACAAGTGGAACATGCATGTCAGCAAAATGACCCAAATAGCATAATCGAACCACTGGGATTTCCTTTAATTCATCAACCAGTTGAAAGCCCATTGCACCATTATAGACTGCATAGTCCCATGATGTCTATAGCACAGAATTGAAATTCTCACACAATGTTGTCCTCAATGCTGAGACCAGGGCTAAGTGTAGAAGATTGGGACTGTAAATGATAAACATTTTTATACTCTTAAGACACACAAGCATGCATGTTGTTTAGTATTGTACCAGGTTCTCTTCAGTTTGCTGCAAATATCATAGTCTTATCCTCCCTACAGTTTCCCTTCTCCCTCTTTCAGCTAAGTATATTACTCGTGTCCATCAGTTAAATTGGTTTTAATTCATCGCTCAGTTTATTAAATAATCTTCCACAAATCACATGTGACAAACTTTAGGAAGGTCATATGAAAGTTATTTGAGGTGCATTCTCTTGGCTGAATGTCGGTTTTTACCCTGTAGGCAACGTGATACATGTGCAGTAGTTATACAAATTCTGAGACTGTGTCTAATGAACAGTTTGTTTGTGTTGTATCTTGTTAGCTGCAGAGATCGAGCACATCAGTGGAATGTTCCAAGAGAAGCAGGCAGAGCTTCAAGCTGCTGTGCTCAGGGTAGACCAGCTGAGTCAGCAGCTGGAAGAGTTGCGCAGAGGCAGACTTAACGGCCTGCAGGGCCTTGGGGGTCATGTCACCGGCACTGCTGCACTGGAGCTCCGCAAGCTTTACCAAGAACTACAGGTCTGTGTATACATACTGTACACACATGAATACAATTCTAAATTACAATATCAAACATTTTGGCTAACTTTTTTAGACTGACTATTTTTCCCAGGTGAATCTTGTTGGCTCCGAGACTGAAGTTGTAATTAATTGATCATTCTGTGATTGAGTCAGAAATGTCTTCTGCAAGCAAATGGTATTTGTCAGGGTTGTACCATTGGTGACAGAGATGTTTTTGTTGCGTGTGCTTGTCAGATCCGTAACAAGCTGAACCAGGAGCAGAACAGTAAGCTACAGCAGCAGAAGGAGCTGCTGAACAAGCGCAATATGGAGGTGACGCTGATGGACAAGCGCATCAGTGAGCTCCGCGATCGCCTCTATAAGAAAAAAGCTGAGGCACGTCAAAAAGAGAACTTGCCTGTAAGGCTAGGAGTTCACCTCACACCCAGACATAAACATGCACTAAAAGTAAACTTCTATCACAAATGAGCAGAATTTGGACACAGATGGAACTCAGAATGAAAAACCCAGAAGATTATAAATGTATTTTAGCCATTGTGCTTTTTGTATATGCTAATATACTGATTTGTGTGTCGTCCCCCCCCCCTTTCATTCCCTGTTCTTCTTCAATCTCGCTTTATTTCGCCTGTTAATGTCTACAGCTTAACCATGCAAATGGACCTCCTTCACCCCAGCCAACGGGAGGCAATACAGGCCGTGTGGCAGCAGTAGGGCCTTATATCCAGGTCCCGGTGCCATCACGCCAAGACACCAACTACGTAGTTCCACCAGATCCTCTTAAACCTCAGACACTAGGCATGAACACTACAGCTAACCATGCTCGCTCTAAATCAGGTCAGTCATTGCATAACCATATTTTACAATCTTGACTAGAGACCAGTTATTTAGGCATGTTTCTTTGTATCTCAACTCAGGGGTTCTATTTTTCTTGTCATTCCAAACCTGTCCTCATAGGCTATAAAATAATGTGTAGTAACTTGCAATGTAAGTAATTCCATTAAGATGGACATTGTGTATAATGTTTGTCACTTAGCCACCATCTAGATTAGGCATGTGCCTTTGTGTTTGCTGGTAGAGGGAGACATTGTATAGAACGCCTCCGTTCTCTGTGTTGTTTCACACATCAATTACTGTTCAATTTCCTTCTTTCTCTACTCTTATAACATCTTATGTAATCTCTACTTTGTGGCTGACATTTCTGTGTGTATCTCTTTCTCCTCCCTTTGCTCTGTCTGTACCGTACTGTTGTACTTGTACTATGTGTGTGTTGTGGGGGGGCTGATCAGACGGAGTGAGAAAGCCTTCAGGCCCGTGGAAGGTCTCTGATTTAGACATCATAGTGGACCCGTTCCCACCGTCTCCTCCGGAGTCTGGCTCGGGCCCCGGGGTCTCCGGTACCTCCTGTTCTACAGAGGGGTCAGATGGAGTCTCTTGTGAGTGGGAAGGTGGCTGATGGAGAGCTGGAGGGATGGCCCCTGAACCTTATCCAGAGTACTGGACAGGATCATTGCAGTGCCAGCGTAGCAATATTCATTTACACCAGTATTACTGTTGAACATGGTCCAAAAGTGGATTTTACATTTTGGACAATTTATAAGTACTTTAATGACCTGGTTTCCATTTTAAATTTCCATCCCAAGTACATAAATTATAGACTGATTGGAAGCAAAAAGTGCTAAGAACTTAGTATTCAGACACCAAATGTTAGGGGCCAGACACATCAAGCATCTGGATTATTGACTGTTACCGGTACAGTAATATGAGATATTTCATGAGAATGCGCTTCCCTTTTATGCACTGAAATCAAACTTCACTGACTGGGTTCCCATAAAGTACACTGCTGATCCTGTGTGTGATTGTGGGTGGCTGCGTGTGCCCATGTGAGAGGATTCGAAATGTCTGTTAATGACTGCGTGTTGGTGTGGCTGTGTGTAGGTATGATCCATGTTTGTATGAAACTCTACCCTGATAAGGTTCACAGGGTCCTCTACCACCTAAACCATAAAACTATTAACTTGCTTTAGCAGTGCAGAGACTGTGACTTTCATTATAACATGTAATGACAAAATTAGCAAGACATGGCAGAAAAATCAGTTAAAATATAAATGTTTGTTGTGTCTTCAAGAGCATTTCAAGTACAGTATATTTATCACTTGCAGACAGATTGAGAACCGTAATTACTGTAAGTGCGACTGTAAGTCTGGATGTCAGTGCTTATTAGAGATTTCTAATGCATTCTAATCCATGTAGATTTATTTATTTATTTACTTATTTGCTCACAGACATTAATGATTGTTGGTCTGTCAAGTGATGGTTCTCTTGACACATACTGCCATATAATCTGTACTACTATGAAAAAGCTATATTACTAATGCTTGTTATATGCACCTCCATTTGCATTTTGAAATAATTTACCACCTGGAACATGTGATAATAGCAGCACTACTAAGTACAGATATCATATTTATTTTTATACTGATTTTCTCTATTTTTGAAGCTAATGATGCAGGGTGGCCCACCCTCAGCAAAGGCAATGCATCTCTGAAGCCTTCAGACTGGAAAGATTCAGTAGGAGACATTCCCAGCAAAACAGCGTCTCCTGCTGGTACCCCATCAGAAAAGGTTAGGCTTCCAGTGTCAGTCCTTCTGTCTCTATTAAAGAATTATTTAATTTTTGAATTTTAAAAAAAAAAAAATTTATTTATTTATTTATTTATTATGACAGCTATTTATTTGTTTTTTGTTGTACATGGATAAGTGCAGTTAGTTTAGTAAATGTTCAAGATCCTTGTCTATACAGTGTGGGAAATAATTATTTGATCCCCTGTTGATTTTGTATGTTTACCCCTTTACAAAGAAATTAGCGGTCTAGAATTAGTATGGTATGTTTATTTTAACAGAGAGAGACAAAATATAAACCAGAAAACTCCAGAAAAAAAAGATTAGAAATTTATTCAAATTTGATTAATTGAAATAAGTATTTGAAGCAAGATTTCTTACCCCTAAAGACCGGTTATGTTCCCATTAGGGACACACATTAGTCCTGTCCCTTTAGAAAAGTACTCCTAATCTCAACTTGTATATAAAAGATGCCTGTCACAGAATCAATCTCTCTTTCAAACCTCTCCAACACCATGGGCAAGACCAAAGAGCTGTCAATGTACGTCAAGGACTGATTGTAGATCTGCACAAGACCATCAGCAATAAGCTTGTTGAGAAAGAGATCACAGTTGGCACGATAATAAGAAAAAGGACAGGAATCCAAGATAACATTCGATGGCCCCCGCTCTGGAGCTGCCTGCATGAACTCACCTTGTGGGGTAATTAGAGGGATCAGCCCAGAATTACATGGGAGGAGCTTGTTAAGCTCACGAGAAATGGGACCACAGTCAGCAAGAAGACCATTGGTAACACACTGTCGAAATGAATTCAGATCCTGCAGTGCCCGCAAGGTTTCCCAGCACAAGAAGGCATACAGTATGCACAGGCCCATCTGAAGTTTGCCAATGAACGCCTGAATGACTCGAGAATTCTTGGGAGAATGGGATGTGGTCCGATGAGACCAAAAATTGGTTTGGAGTCAGAGAAATGCTGAATATGATCCCAAGAACAGCGTCCCCACTGTCAAACATGGAGTTGGAAACATTCTGCTTTGGGGCTGTTTCTCTGCTACGGGTACAGGAAGACTTGAGGGGCAGATGTACCGTAGAATCTTGGATGAGAACCTCCTGGCCTCAGCCAGAACACTGAAGAAGGGTCGTGGACAGTGACTCAGAACATCTGGCCAAGGCAGCAAAGAGTGGCTCAAGAAGAAGCACATTAAGATCCTGGCATGGCCTAGCCAGTCTCCAGACCTTATTCCCAGAAAATCTGTGGAAGGAGCGGATTTTCATGGCATGGAGAGTATCTGTCTCCTGAGATGTGCGCAAACCTGAAAAAAGGTCTGATCTCAGTACTTGGTGGAGAAACTCTTGTTGGCAAGCACAAAGTTTTGCTTGAGGATCAAAAACTTATTTCACTCAATCAGAAACAAATGAATTTCTAAGATTTAATGTTTCTTTTCTGGATTTTTTGTTGATATTCTGTCTCTCTCCATTTAAATAAACCTACCATAGAAACATTATGGACCGCTGATTACTTAGAAATTTCTCAAAATTAATTTTTTTGAAACTTATCAAATCAGCAGGGGATCAAATAATTATATTCCCTGACTGTATATAACAAATTTAAAAACAACAACCTCTGCACTCTAGCAATAAAGCTCAGATAAACAGATAAGGTTTTTTTTTTTTGTCTATTCAGATCTTTTCTAATGGAGCTTTATTTAAATTCTTTAAAACTGCAGCACCCCAGAACAATGCAAGTTTCTCTAAGAATGCTTTATATTCAGACTAAATCTAACTATATTTAATTTGATACAATATCATTCTCTTGTTTGTTTTGTGTAGGTTCAGGACATAAGTAAACTAGGCCCAGCTCCACCTCCTCCCTGTAAGCCCCAGCCTCCTCCTTACGGCACCCACACCCGAGCCCACCCACTTTCGTCAATCAATTCTGGCTCCACTGGCTCCCTGGACCGGCGTAAAGATGTGCCACTGTGTTCTGTTCCAACCCACTCAAACATCCCCCCTAATCCCAGTGCTCCACCTCCAACTGTCTGGCCACGAGGTGGCTCCTCCACTGGCTCCTCTTCACAGCAGATTCAGCAGCGCATCTCAGTCCCTCCCAGTCCCACCTTCCAGCCCAGCTCTCCACTTTTCCCCCCAGGAGAGAGGTCTGACCCCCCTCTGGCCGTGGCAGTGCGCCCCTTTATCCCAGACAGGGGTTCCAGACCACAGTCACCTAGGAAAGGCCCACCTACTATGAACTCAAGTTCCATTTATCACATGTACCTACAGCAGGGGGTGCCCAAGAATTACCCTCTTGGGAAGTCTTCTGTCAAAGCCGGTAAGTAACAAATTCAGTTCACCTAGTTATTTTAAAGAATTTGGCCTTTTTGACTTGAATTAGTCTTATGTATGCACTGATTTGTTCATTTGAGTATGTAAATTTGTGACATTTTCTTAACCTTTGTCTGCAGTTTATGGAAAGCCACTCTTGCCCTCCAGCTCTACTCCCACTTCTCCCCTGCCTTTCCCGGGCTCTGGGTCTTTCCCTATGCTACCAGTCCCTCTAGCCGATGTGGTAGATGGAGATCTGGAAATTGAAGGCCAGGCAGCTGTTTTCCCAGAATCCCCTGTACCCATCGTGGACCACATTCCTCGTCCACTCAGTCCCACCAAGCTTACACCCATGGTTCACTCGCCCATGCGTTTCCAGAGTGATGCTGAGCTCGAGGCCCTGCGCAGGAAGCTGGCCAATGCACCACGACCACTCAAAAAGCGCAGTTCCATCACAGAGCCTGAAGGACCAAGTGGGCCAAACATCCAGAAGCTCCTCTACCAGCGCTTCAACACTCTGGCTGGTGGAATAGAAGGAGGCATTGGAGGAGTGGGAGGAGGAAGTGGAGTCACTCCCTTCTACCAGCCTACAGGAACGACAGTGGGAGAGGCACTGGCTGATGCAGATAATGGGAATACATCTTCTGAAACACCAGCTTTGACTCTCGTGAGTACAGAGGAAGTGCCCTCGCAAGACTTACACCAAGGTGATGCCAATGATAACCAGCCAGTGCAGCCAGCAAGTGAAACAGAAGTCTCAACAGCACTGGAGCCGACAACAGCCTCGGAAGACAACAACAACAACATCCCAGCAGAACCTGTGGCCACTCTACCTAGCCCTGTTCCTGAAGCCAGCTCACCACAGGAGGCAGGAAGCTCACCAGCCGCTCCAATTACGGTAAGCTTAAAAAAACCACATCATACGTTTCCAGTTGTAATCATGGATATGATTGGTTGTTTACAAGGTGGAGTACTAGCATGGAACTCAGCACTGCTTGATCAAACAGCTGTCTTTAGTTGCACCTTTATACTTACAGGACCCAGGTGAATCCACAATACCCACTTTTCTTTTTGTGTACAGAGTTAATATGTCTATTTAAAATCTCTTTAGGAGAAGCGTACTAATCTAAAGAAGCCTGACTCGGAGAGGACAGGCCATGGTTTCAGAGTGAAGTTTAATCCATTGGCCCTGCTGCTGGATGCCTCACTTGAGGGCGAGTTTGACCTGGTGCAGCGGATCATCTATGAGGTACATTTACAGAACATATGGCAATGAAGTATATTTTTTACTAACAGATTTTGCACATTCATTCTTAGTCACATTCTCTTTTGTCAGCTTAGTCTTGAGTGTTAAACTTATGAGGTGATGTTGACAGGTGGAGAACCCCAGCACCCCGAACGATGAGGGCATCACACCCTTACACAATTCTGTGTGTGCCGGACACCACCACATTGTCAAGTTCCTGCTTGACTTTGGAGTTAATGTCAATGCAGCAGACAGTGATGGCTGGTGAGTTGACTCCAGATTTTTGTGTACATACTACATTCAATCTAAGCACATATCTCGTATCTGAGCAGATAATATAATTGCGTTGCTAGCATACTCTGACATGCCTAGGATTGGAATTTACCACCTTTTGTAAACTTTCCTGTCCTGTACTGAGCCATGCTTAAATTAATCATTCATTCAGACAGGCTTTATTTTTTAATATCATTTGAGAATGTTTTTGTTTTGGAAAGGGTTCATGTGTGTTTGTGTGTGTGTGTGTGTGTTTTACCAGGACACCCCTGCACTGTGCTGCCTCCTGCAACAGCGTTCACCTCTGCAAGCTGCTGGTAGAGTCCGGCGCTGCGATCTTTGCCACCACTATCAGTGATGTTGAAACAGCCGCAGACAAGTGTGAAGAAATGGAGGAGGGTTATATTCAGTGCTCACAATTCCTCTATGGTAAATGCTTTCGAAATCTTTTTCGCTTTTACCTTTGCTGTTTCTGTTGGCCAAACAAGCTTTCTTTTATGTAGTTAAGACAATTTTCATGCCTTCGCCACTAGGTGGTGAAAGCATTACATTTTCAGGTTAGCTGTCCTTCTTGTTAGAGCATCTGAAGAAGGAGTGGTTGAATGTTAGAAGGATTATATGGAACTATTACTGTAACCAACAGGGGAACTGATTAGATTTTGGAAAAAATCTTAGAGGTCGAGTTCTCTCTCTTCTGTAGTCAGTTAATCAACAGTACAATTTTCACTGTGTTGTAGACATGTAAACATTTATGCAGAATGCATTTTATATATAAATGCAGCCAGTAAATATTTTTTTGTTGTTTAAACTTTTAACATTGGGTGGCGCTGTTGTCTCACATGCTATTGTTTTTGTGGTAAAATCTTGTTTTTCCTTTGCCCTGTCTGGTATTATTTTGGCAGTATTGGGCACATTGGGAATTAACTTGCTGAGAATGTCAAGGAGCTGCTTGTTATTAAGTAGTTTTGATACAGTAGTAGTACTGTTTTGTTATTTAGCCCGAATCTTACAAAATTGATCCATATTGTTGATCGACGTACGGTTTTGTGGTAAACACCTGTTTTCTGCCTTCTAGGATTTTGATAGTTGCAGTTGCATCTATGCAGATAAGTCTGTTCAGTAAATTCAGCTGTTTTTCAGCTGTGATTGTCATTTTAACTGATCAAAGTATACCAGGACATGGTGTTTACTGTACAAGGTTCACTAATCTGTTAATTGTTTTGTGTGTGCAGGTGTGCAGGAGAAACTGGGTGTGATGAATAAAGGGGTCGTGTACACTTTGTGGGACTACGAGGCTCAAAATGCAGACGAGCTGTCGTTCCAGGAGGGGGATGCCATCACCATCCTGCGCAGGAAAGATGATACAGAGACAGATTGGTGGTGGGCCAAACTTAATGACAAGGAAGGCTTCGTACCTCGTAACCTGCTTGGGGTAAAACCTATCATTCATCACTGACTGTACTAAACTAGCTCTTAAATGTACATACTCAGATGTGTACCTAGATTGTATATTGGCTCATTTCTCTTAATAATCCATACAAAATTCATAGCCTTGTAAATCTTTAGCTGTTGTTCATTGTGAATATGGAAATGATGTATTACAGACATGTATTGCATTTGCTTACTATAGATTAAGTCTGCAGCTACATGTTTAAAGCTTTATCTGTATGTCTCCCTGCAGTTGTACCCCAGAATAAAACCACGTCAGAGATCCTTGGCATAGCTGACTGCCCCTTTCCCATCTGACTGACTGGACTGATATCTGGGGGTCTTAGGACCTCCATTTTCACCCCTCAATCTTTGCTGATGCAGTTCCTGCAGGGTTAACGCTGCTAAACCAGGCCTTCCCATTTAAGGCACATCAGAGACACACACAAACAAAAACAAGTTAAACAGGAAGCCTCAGGTCCTAAGGTCTGCCCCATTACTCCAATAGAGATCATCATTTCCTCACTTCCCTCTACCCCTCAAGATTCGGATTCTACCAGTCTTCTATGACGTGTCTCATAGTTGCTACACATTTCGTCACCTCTATCAAGGCACTATTTACTTGAGATTATAGCTTTTGTTTTATAACATTGTTTCAGCTTGTGTTTTTGTCTGGAGCTTTTTACAGCTATTATTTTATTGACCGTACGCTGGCACAGCGCTCAGCCAGAGCACAGCTGCTTTTGCTTCCTACCAGCTTTTATTCAACAAGCGAGTCTTAACAATGAAGTTAGAATTTCTTAAGGTTTTAAGGGTTATGTTGAGTTACACTATATTTATGAGTTAAGAACAAAAGAATGCTGAGTGAATGAATTTCATAGTGTATAAAAATGAATGCAGTGAAAGTGAAATGTATGATAAGGTGTGTGAGAAAAGAAACGGTTACATGGCTTATATGAAAGAGCAAATGCTTTAAAATGTTGTTTCAAACATATTGCAGAATATCTGATTAACACATGTACATTTAAGTAACGGTATTTGCACATGTCAGATACAGTGTTATCTGTATGAATGGTGAGTTTCCTCTACCATGAGTGATGAGAGCATAAAATAAGGTAGGTATGGATGGGCTATTGAGAGGCTATTGTTTTAAAGATGTCCTATGGAGATAGCATAAGCATATGAATATGTGAATGGAATGACCGTGTGTGAGCACAAGAAACCAAACCGGTGTTGCAGTACCATTAACAGTAATTGGCAATACAGAATAAACGTTGCTATGATTTTAGTAGGATAAGGTTTTTATCCAAAGGCACTAAGATGGTTTAAAATGTCTTAATTTTTCTCCGCTAGCAGATCAAAAGGTCTGAACTGAATGCATTACGTTGTTTTACACTGTATTTTTAAAAAACAAAATGGAATTACATTGTGCCACTCCATTCCCCTTCCACTCCTCTTGAAAGTTCTGTGAGTTGATCTTTCTGCCCTGCCTCTGAAGCAGTAATGAGCTTTAAACATAGAGTTCACCTGTAAATACTATTAAGAAGCTCTAAAATGATTTGTGCTATGTTCAGTACTTGCCTGTGCTGACTTCTGTATGCCATACAGATATGAACACTCGCACCTTCTGTTCTCTACATGTGCACAAATAAACATTAAACCAATCAAAGTAGGACATGGTGTGGTTTTCTTGTTTTCTGTCTTTTTCTTATTGGTCAACTACCCTTCAGGCCAGTGTCAACAACACTTTTACACAAGTTTGGGGGGGGGAAACAGTAGCAGGTAAACTACAGAGTAAACATGATGCATTCAGGGGACTCAAGGCCATTATGTTGGAACATATCTGTCCTCATCTTGGTACCACTGAGTAATATCAGTTAGAGCATTATTCAGCTTATACATAATGCATCAGATGCCTGCAGATTACAGTCTTTAGGCCTCTCATTATTTGTGTATTAAATGTGAATTAAAACATGCTGTAGGAAGCAATTAGATGAGCAATGTAAAACAGTTAAAAGCAGCATTATGACTTAATTTTAAGCCATTATATATTCTTGAAAGGATGGTGATTGTACAATGGAAACTATAATAACACTGGATACCTTTAAAGAATAAAACATGAAAAAATATCAATGGCTTTCTTCTATAGACCAAAGTTCCTATAGTGGCCACAAGAGTGCAGACTAACACACAAAAGTGCTTAGAAAACAATTAAAATGACCTGTTGTGATGACATCCTAGTATATTTTAATGAGTTACAGTGAGTGCTTAACAAATATAAAAAGCTAAACCACTGCCTCGAGATAAAGCATTACATTTTTCAGTACTGTTCTTGTTGAGGTCAGTTTGCGGTGCTTTGACAGGAAATGGGCAATGTAATTGTTTTGGACATTAGTTTGGATATTGAATTAGGTTTGGATTAATATATTGTGGACTGACAAAGAAATCCCAAGTCACTGGGATGATATCACATTTAAAAACGTGCAACTGGTTAATAGCATATGGTATGGTTTCGTTTATCAATGAATAAATTACATTGTCATGATCTGTCTGGATTGTAAAGTTACACTGGCTTGAAATATAAAGGAATGTCTATGATAGAAATGTGAGTCTAGCAAAATTCAACACAAATGGCAAAATAAGATTCTTAGACCATTGGGACCTTTAGAGATGAAACAGAAATGTAATAATTTTGAATGGCCATGCTTGACAGTGGATTCATCTGGAGGACAACTTGACTTTTATAGTACCCAGGTTTTACTGTCATACAGGCAAGAGACACCACAACCAATTCCATGGGCCAAAGAGACTTTATTTCAGGGTGTTAAAGAGCCATCCTCAAGAAGCTGGAGGTACAAAATCCTTTGGACTGATGGAAGACTCGTCTAACTTTAGTGCCGCTAACATGGGCAGAGTGAGCTCCTCGATGTGATTAACATTACTGGTTTGGAGGAAAGGAGAGCTGTTGGAGGAAGGGGGAGGAGTCAATTTGGGATTATGGTTGGGGACATAAAGCAGTGTTCACTTCTGCTCAGGCATCAGGTCATCAATTGATTGGTCAGCTTCCAGACGCTTCTCCATTTCAACGAGAAGCTTGACACCATCTACAACCATCTGTACCAGCTCTACCTCAGAGAAGCCCAGCCGGTCAGCATTAGAGATGTCAAAAATGCCACCCACTGCAGCAGTATCTACTCCACCTGGGAACATCGTAAAATAGGTTTTAGTTATTGGATAGGACAAATCAAGTCTTTATAATTAACACAGTGGAGGAAGTCCCTAGAAATTGACATTTAGTCCATTCATCAAGTCCTTCTTGAACTCCAAGAGCATCACTTTGCAATTAGTGCACATTTAGCTGCAGGTTATATACTGTACTTGTTTTGTACCTGTTCCACGTTTCTGAAGCCTCAGCTTCTTGAGGATCTCGCCAAACTTCTCGTGTTTGCTCAGGTTTGGAAGTTTAACATGGACACCACCACGCAGCCCTGTCCCCAGGTTAGATGGGCAGGTGAGTACGTAGCCCAGGTGCTCATTCCACATGAACTCATGGCCTTTCTCTTTGAAGAGAGACTCAATCTACAATGCAAATGCAACACTGTTTTACAGTTTATAATTGTACAAATTGATTCTCCAAGTGTGTCTTTATTCGCACCAACCTTTGTTAGCCCTGTGCAGAAACGATTGAAGACTTCCTTCATGTTGCCACCCTTCTGCATGGAGATGACACGGAGGTGGTCTTCCTCGTTCACCCAGACCAGGAAGGTCTTATCATCATTGTGCCTTACAACATAAAGAAGGCAAAGGAAGTAAAATAATGACCAATGTGTTTAGATGTAATCATATCCCTAATTCAGCCAGTCAATAATTAATTGAACAAAATCATTTGGATGAATTGTCAAAATTTAAACAAGACCAACATTTGTGAATATCTACAAAATTCAATGATGTAGTTTTAGTTCAATGTCAAGTAAACCCCTTAAGCTCTTACCAGATCCCCCTGGCATCAGGCCAATCACGAGCCATACCAGAGGCCAACAGCAGTGGGGACACTGGTTTGTCAAACAGGAAGTGATCATCAATCAGCTGCTGTTGCTCCTCGTCGGTCATGTTCTTCAGGGCATAGTATGTTCCTTTAAATTCACCATCTAAACTACCCAAACCTGTACAGCGAAAAAACAGAGCTGCCTTAGGTAGTGTCTCACATGATTCAAGGTTGACACATATAATAGGTCACAAACGGCTCAATTCTGGAAATTGCTGATTTAGAAACACAGACCTTCAACAGCCAGATTTTCAATGGCACGCCTTTCACCACGGCTGCAGTGAGGGGGAAGGGAGAAGCCACGGATGCTCCTGCCAGTTCTTACTCTGGAGCTCAAGACATAGTTGGGATCAAGGTCATCTCCACCCTATGACACAATAAATAAATGCTTTTAAAGTCCAATTTAAAGAGGCAAAAGAAATTAGATACAAGTAGACACTTAAATTGCACATACCTGAAGGTTGTCTGGGTTCATGTCTGTCTTGTGCTTGTCTGTGGGCTTGTAGCCTCCATGGCGGTCTTCGATGACTGGGTCCAGAAGTTCTTTAAACACCTCATATGTTTCCTCGTCACCAGCAACACAGCCCACAGTCATGATGAACGGATGGCCTAGAAGGTAAAGGGAGGGATTGATATAAAACATAAGTCTCAAGGCAGACGATTTGGTAAAGAAAGCTACAGAAAGATCAGTCATCTCAAGGATGGTGGGTACAGTACAAAATAAAGTGTCTACATAAATAGCAACGATTATGGAAAACCTATAAAATCTACAATTTCTGTGTACACCTATAGAGTATTATATGTATTATAGTCTGTTGCAGTGGAGACATTTTGGGGAGGAAAGAAAAAAAAACGGGGGGGGGGGGGTTTACACACTTCACTGGAATTCAGTGGTTTGAATTTACTGTACATGGCCACACATTTGCTTATATCTATGTTTTTAGCAGACATTTTGTGCACGGTCACTGGCAAGTCAAGCAGCTTATTTCTGCTGACACTGAGCATCACTTTAGTCTCTTTCAACGTGCTTCATTTTCACTGGACTTCGGTTTATATCTCACCTTAAACAGGTGAGTGTCCCTAACCGCTTGGTTCAGGTATGTTGAGAGCTGAGATGGTGCAAAAACCTGGGCCATCTTTCTGTTATATACTAGAATTGGAAAACGCAACATGCAATAGATGTGACCTTCAAAAAGCAGAAGGATCATACCTGGATTATCAACCCCGGTTTGGATGACGTCGTCCAGTGTGAAGCCGCTGGAGGTTTCCTTGTCCCGCAGGTTTGCGTACATCTCCGGAGTAAGCACCTTGGCCATGTGGTTATTGTGCTGGCTGAGGTCTGGGAACTCCTGCTCGGCCGTGTAGTTCATCTTCATCTTGTTGTGGGTGTTCCCGAAAGGCATGGTTTCTCAGAGCTGAGGAAAGAGCCACTCGTTAGACGCGTCCGAGACCAAATGGTGTTCCAGAGCATCCAAGGACGAAGCTTCCCTCCCCCTTCAGCCGCATTAATTCTGACGTAACAGTATTAAAGCGCCCGATTCCCGCAGCGGTGCAGGAATTCAGCGTCAAACGCACACAATCTGCACAGGGCTTTGCGGTGCCACGTTCAAGATCCTGATAGGTTTTTGTTTTGTTTTAATTTGCGCGTCAAGTAGCTGTGATGCAAATGTGATGGCATCTCCACAGCCACCCAGCTGCTGAGAATCATTCATCGTATTAATTGCATGCAAACACGATGGATTGCAAACAAAATGCGTAATTGCGCAGTGCTCTAAAAACGCTGGAGACCTTGGACATCTTGTTTAAAGACCGCAAGGTCGCCGCTGATGTTCTTGAGAACAGAAAATCTATTATCCTATATCTGTATTTGTGTCCTTCAGTAACAAAAAGAACAATCACCGGAAACAACGAAATTATTTGCCAGAGAAGTTGCCGTTCACAGTTGATGAATTTTCCAACTTAAAAGCGAAAGCATGCATATATTTTATACATTTGTTTTATTTATACCAGATGTATTTAAAGATTTAAAAAAAGCAGCTCGAATGTTGAATCTTTCACTAAACTAATTCGTATTAATAGAACCTATTACCATTAAGTTTCTAATAATAATAACAATAATAATAATTAATAGTACTAATAATAATAATAGTAATAATAATAAATCCATATAATATTTAAATAGATAACATTCACAACTTAGTCAACTGCCCATCTACAGAAAAAAAAAAATTCATCCTACCTTTTAGTCTATTTTCTTTGGGGGAAATAAAAATGACTCTTCCTTTAGTCCAAAACAAACACACCGACGCTGATTATGTTCTCCAGAAATAAGCTGCTTTACCAGGTTTTATACGGCGCCGGAGCTCCGATCTGATTGGATGCTATTTGAGTCCATTCACTCTATTGGAGCTCGAGAGCCAGCATCCAGTGATGGCCCGTGTGGATCACGTGACCTTTATTTTTTCTTGACAGCTCACCCTGGACACCCTGGAGAATGGCAGGTCTGATTTGGAGGAATGAGACAGTTCTTTACAATTACAGCATTTAACAGACCAGAGCAACTTAAATGATTATCTAATTTTTAACTGAGCAATTAAGGGTTAAGGGCAGCTTGGTGGACCTGAAATTGAACTCACAACCTTCTGATTGGTAGCTCAACACCTTAACCACAAGGCTACCACATGCCCACATCTCTAAGTTCTTCAGCACCTTCAGGAGGCCAACAATGAGAAGCTATTTCACTTGAGTTACTCCGTGTCTTGTAGACACAAAATATATGTGATAGTGATAAGAGATGTTTATTTATTCTTATTCACATGTTCTCTTCCAGTCTGTCTTCTGTTAAAGGAATGTTATATTAGTATCTTTCCTCTTTTCTTCTGAACACAAAAATGACAGATTTAACTTCTGCATTTGCTGCTATATCAGCCTTAGACTTTATACTGTATTGCTATATTCAAATGTGAAAACAGAACCTCTGCTGCAGTCAAATAACATTGTTCTGCAAATGTCAATGCATGCTTAATTTCTAACTTAAAAAGTGAAGAGAAAAAAAATTAAATAATGTAGTGTGCTAAATGTTTGGCCAGCCTACACTACTAAATCACCGCTTGGCATACACCCCCTTGGCATTTCACAACTTAGAGTCTTTCTATTTGTATTCAATGCCTTTTCACACACTCTTGCTTGCAGAACACTTCTAGTTCTGAGATATAATGGTCTACAAACAGATTTGCTGACCAGGCTGATTCCTGTGCCACCGGCTGCCACACAACAATAAAATCGTACTGCATCTACCTCCATGCTTAACAGATGGCAAGATGATATCAAATATTCATGAAATGCTGCTCTTTTTTTCTCCAAGCATACCATTAGTGATAGTAGTCAAAGTAGCATTTTGCTTTCAAAATGCTCATGGTTCCTGTTTTGCATGCTTCAGACACAATTATGGTTTCCTTCTGAAGATTTTCCCATGCAGCAGAAGAGTGAGCACCACCACTCATGTGTCACGTTCCTACAGTTACTTCTATATGGCCAGTTCTATTTGAGTTCGTTCTTGGTCTTCTAGATCTCTTTCACCTTAATTGCTATTACTTAACATTTCAGGCAGTGGAAATTGTGAGCTGGAAACACTGTGATATCTTTCTTATAGCCGTCTTTTGCTTTGCAGACATGAAGTTTTTGTGGATCTATAGTCAGCTGCTTAGACTCAGGTAAGACCTAACAAGTATCTATTTATCCATCCATCCATCCATCCATCCATCCATCCATCCATCCATCCATCCATCCATCCATCCATCCATCTATCTATCTATCTATCTATCTATCTATCTATCTATCTATCTATCTATCTATCTATCTATCTATCTATCTTAGTTATTTCTAATTAATTTTAATATTTACTCAGTAAATTAAGTATTATGTATAGGATTGGATCAAAAGATAGTAACATGGCATTTTCATTACAAAAGCTCTGTTTTTTCCCACACACCTAATATTTTTTAAACTTGCACCACTAACAGAAAGGAATCCCAGCAGATACTTTGTTAAATATATAACTGAAAATATTTCGGATCCCAAGCAGAAATTAGAGATTCATGCTTTCAATTATACACCAGCCATGATCTGGTTCTAAATCAGTCAGCAGGTAAAGTGCCAAACAATAGCATCATGATCCTTTGTACATTCATCAACTCTGTAACTCTGCCTCTAGACAAATCACTCCCTTCAATAATTTAGCCAGCTCTGATCTAAGCCTCATTAAAAGTAATTTAGGCTGTATGTAGGCAAACTAAATCACTTGCCTCTTCACAGAAAGTGACATATTTATACATACAGTAATATAAAACAATCATGGGTGGCATGGTGGAGGAGAAAGTTGCCAGGAGTATTTGTGCATGTTCTCCTCTTAGGCATCTTCTGTACTATGTAGCTTCATCCTTCCACCCAAAGCATTCCGTTCCCATGGGCTGATTGGCGATACTCTAGATTACCTCTAAGCTTTATTATGTGTATGTGCATGTGGCTCTGTTAATGTCTGAGTGTCTACCTTGCAACAGAATAGGCTTTGGACCTTCCAAGACCCTGATCAGAATAGAGTGGTTTCCGAATAAGAATAAATAAATTAATCAAACCTGGAACATCTAAATAATAGATCTTTTCTTAGTATTTTGGTAAAACTATGGTCAAGTGTTCATACCACAGCCAACTTTGCTCTCCAGTTCAGTCCATCTTTAACAAAAAGGTTGCTTTAGTCCCCTTATGAGTATTCTTGAGCAGGAATCATGGATTGATGGACTCAATAATTTCTGGCCTGAGGAAGGCACAAACCCATTTAGTGAACTGGAAGCAAAAGATTAATCATTGGTTGAAGTGGAGACAATGACAGCAGAGATCAGAATTGTGTTTGTCTGAGTCTGTTTCAGGCAGTTGTGTCCTTGTAGACTTTGTTGGATGGACTGTTGGTGACAGTGAGCCACTTAAGCATTCATTCATTCATTTTCTACCGCTTTATCCGAACTTCTCGGGTCACGGGGAGCCTGTGCCTATCTCAGGCGTCATCGGGCATCAAGGCAGGATAGACCCTGGACGGAGTGCCAACCCATCGCAGGGCACACACACACGCTCTCATTCACTCACGCATTCACACACTACGGACAATTTTCCAGAGATGCCAATTAACCTACCATGCATGTCTTTGGACTGGGGGAGGAAACCGGAGTACCCGGAGGAAACACCCCGAGGCACGGGGAGAACATGCAAACTCCGCACACACAAGGCGGAGGCGGGAATCGAACCCCGACCCTGGAGGTGTGAGGCGAACGTGCTACCCACTAAGCCACCGTGCCCCCCTCCACTTAAGCATGTAAGTATTTATTAGAAAGTCTTAGACTTAGTCAAAGACTTGTATTGAAAGATGCTCCTTTATTTTCTTCTAGATCTTTTATCTTTTATAGATCTTTTGACTATATAGGCCTTTTGTAACCTTTTACATGTTATTCTGCATGGCAGATACACAAATTTCTTGCTCTCTTCATGTCTCATACTTCATGGCTTTAGTCCAGCAGTTTTCTGACTCAGCATTGTTGCTACACATCCTAATTATTAGGGAGCTGTAAGGAGCTGTAAAACCCCAGGGACACCGTGCTCTTTTATAATGCTCTTCTGTACCAAGCTAAATATTCTAAAAAGAAAGACCAACTGCATAATTTCAGATCTGTGTATGTATCCTTGTTTTATAATTGTACTATTGAGACAGTGAGACAGTCTGCGGTTACTGCTTAATTTGCATTGCTCTTGAGAGGCCTTCATCTTTATTTCACACAACTTTATAGTCTATTCCACAGACGCAATGTTAAATCAGCTCGAATGATCCTGACTGTAGAATTATATAAAATGAAAGGGGAATGTTGAGACCTGAAATTTGTTTAGATTACTTTTTGAAAGCTACCACCAACCTAGAGATCTACTATTAATCAGATTTAAATCCAGTGAGAATATCAAGTTCCTCAGCTTGCTTAAAAGCATATAGAGACTGCTTTGTGATAGAATTGAGCTAAGGTTTGTGCTAACAGTCTACTATTTTGAGTATTTCAGGTTACTTGTGAGGTTGGTCTTTATCACTGTGATTCATGTATGCAAACAGAATGTTGGAGCAGCTGCAGAGACATGGGTTTGAATGCAACCACTGCCAGACGTTTGAATAAAAGGCCTTCAGCAGCAGTTTGCAGTGCTTATAAAACTTCCATGATTTCATTGTTGGGTCGAAGACTCTTTTTTCCATTTTTAGTAATCATTATAATGTATTGTTAGTGCCAGTTGACAAAGCTGCCATGAACAGTAACATAGTCTATAATTTAGTGTATGAATTTATTTCCATGTATCTGGTAGAGGATGAAGATGTTGAGGAGGTTGTAGAGATTGCTAAATATCTTAGAGCTGTATGATGTAAGATCAATAAATCAGCTATTTTCAGTTTATTTAAGATGATAAAGCCAAAATAAAAAGAGAACTTGAAGTAGGATGAATGAATGGAAGTTGAAGATACATGTAGCCAATAAGTTGGATAAATGAACTGGAGTAGATTTTGGTTTCCTGTGACCAATATGCTATGTATCTGATGTATTAAATGTCCTGGCCCTGTAGTCCATTTTCCCCAGCTAACACTGTGGTTCTAATAATGTTCTTATTATGGAATCACAAGAACTTCATATTTACAGTTTGTGTTTTATAGGTTTTAAGGTAATGTTTGTTACCTCAGCTTCCACGTTCTAGGATGTTGTGCAATTAAATAATATGTGTCTTGGCTGGTGTAACATATGCACATGCTATAGAGGAGTCCTTTAAAGAGAGATACTTTTATCACTTAGTCTATTTTCTTTCAAACATTGCTTGATTAATTTTTTTTTTACATTGGAAATGCTATCATTTCATGCATCGTTCGTTGGTAAAACTATTTAAGCTCAGGCTTGTTTTTCTAACTTTCATTCATTCATTCATTCATTCATTCATTCATTCATTCATTCATTTATTCTTTCTTTCTTTCAGTCAATAATTCAGTTCAGGGTGATGCTGGGTCTTGTTCTTATCCTGGGAATACTTGGCATGAGGCAGAAATACATGCTGAATGGGATACTCGTTCATTCCAAGGCACCACACATCCACACATTCCCATTTGGGGCAATTTAGAGTAGCCAATACACCTATTGACACTGAAGTGGAAGAAAAAGGAAGAACTCAGAAATAACCCATGTAGGAGAATGTGAAAAACAAAGAATAAACCCAAGCTTAAGATCCACCAGGAAACTATGAGACTACCCACTGCTTTGCACCTAAATCTATTAAATTGGTCATACAATATGATAGACCTGTATATCTTGTATCATGCACATGATTTCTGTTCCTCTGTGTCAGCAGGTGTGTTTGACAGGACTTTATTACACCAGCTGTCATCACACAGTGCCCCCTGATCTCTTAATGATTATCACACCATTCCCCTTGGCAACCACACAAACCTTCAGCATTCAGTAATGTGACAGTGATGGGTTGCTCACTGATGATTGGGTGTAGGAGAAAAGCTTATTGAAGTGAATAATGGCAGTTGCAGCTGACACTTCTATTAGATTACTTTTTTAAAAGCTTTGATGTATATATTTATTTTGTGAAAAATGATTTCACTGTTTTGTTTCTTAAAGTTGCATCTCTGAATACTGTCATACACACATTTATTCATATGCAAAATAATAGCCATGATATTATATGATTGCATTTCATTTAGTTTAATGATTGATTAAATTGTTCTTAAATTACTGCAGGTGCTTGTTACAATTTAACCTTGCCATAACCAGGATACTTGGTATAGAGATTATGTAGAGACCTGAACAACAATGATGCTAAACATGTGCATGACTGTATAAAGAGGCTTATCTATGTGGGCGGGTCACACTGAAGGTCACATCAACCTTGCTTTGCGATTTTTTTCCTCATTTCCGTCTGACAAAAGCTCTGCCAGGTAGAATTAATGTATTTTAAAGGTATAAAGGTATTAAAGTTATATTAAAGAATACAACTGACCTCCAATTTAATACTTACGTTTAACATCTACACTATGTCACAAAACTCAAAGTTAGCAACCATCCATTTTGCTCTAGACAGTAAAGCAGCTCACATTGCATTTGAGCCAATTAGAGCAGTGTTTTGTAAAAAGAAGTTGGACCTTCATGTCTGCAGCATGAAAGCATAGTGTCATCAGGCTGGAGGATGGAACCGTATCAGAAGTTTTTTGTCTAATTGAGCTGCATGAGAGACTGTTGTACTGTAGAAGAACACAAAAAACAATTACTACACAGAATAATTTAACACCTTAGGGGTAAATCAGTCTAGAAGGATGCCTAGGATGTACAGTATATTGAAATGCCACTAAAAGGTTGTCTCAGACAGAAAACTGCCTTCATACTGTGTCTGACCGGTTCAACCCAGTACACACTGGCTGCTTTGGCTACTATTCCTGGACATTGTAATTGGTAGGACAGGCAACAGTAGATGGCCTTTAATTTTTAACCAGTCAGATGAATTCAGGTCAGTGGTGCCTTTAATAAGAACTCAATTATCTTGAATAATAAATCCTACCTCATTTTCCTCCGGTCGAGTCAGAGGACTCAGTGCTGCTTGGAGACTCAACCAGCAGCCTTACAAGACGATAGTGTTTTCAGTTTAGTGTAATCAGCCAGGCTATCTCAGCCTTGATCCATAGTTGTTTTTCTAGGCAGACCTGGACAGATTTCTATTAAAGACACACTGAAGAAGGCATTAGTTGATAGGGATTGCATTCGATGTAAGGTGGCAGAACTGCCACCAACATTCTGCCACTTATCCTGCTGTAGTGCCATTAGTAGATTAGGAATCACACTTAAGAAATCTTCAGTGGGACTGAAGAGCTTCATAGTGGGCTTGAAAGAGCTTTGAATAGATCTACTCAGTTTCCTACGTACTGCTTTATAGGTGTTTTACGTCAGTGGTCCCCAACCCCCGGGCCGCGGACCGGTGCGGTCCGTGGACCAAATGGTGCCGGGCCGCCCAAGGAACATTAAATTATTTCAATTTTATTTACTGTGGTGTATTTCTCTCGGGTTTGTGCAACTTTCCATGGACGAGAGGTTAACCGGGAGCTGAGAAACGTCACCTAAAGCCGCACCAATACGGCGCATGCGCAAAATATCATGATATCGGGCCGGTTTTTGCAAACTGTTCGGTTTTAGGTGACGTCTGGAGCTGAGCGGCTGCAAGCGGCAGTGGTGTTGTAGCTTTGGTGGAGAGGTGTGTATCGCTCTTCTCTCTGTTCAACAGTGCTTGGTGTACGTGTATATTGTGTTTGCTCAAATTTAACCCACAAATGAGCAAAAATAGACGTCGTTAGAAAGTTAGAAACTCTGCCGGTGTTCTGGATTAAAGTCATGGCGGAATACCCTGAGATTGTCACCACAGCACTTAAATCTCTATCGCCATTTCCGACATGCTATCTGTGTGAAGCGGGGATTTCTGCAGTGACGGCAACCAAAACAAAACAACGGAATAAACTGGACATAAGCAACACACTTCGGGTGTCATTGTCTCTTATTACCCCAAATGGAACCGTTGGTGTTAGAACCCAAATGGTTCTCGTTGATTTAGTGTTGTAATGAGTTAAGAAGGCATGATTGAATACAATTAAATTAAATTTATTAATTTTAATTTAATTGTATAGCCGCCACCACCCAGCGGGCCGCGGTAAAATGATCAAACATTGACCGGTCCGCGATGAAAAAAAGGTTGGGGACCGCTGTTTTACATCATACATTTATTGTTCATTACAGTACAGTGCAAGATGAAAAGAATTATAGTTTCATTTAATTATCTTCTCCATTGTTAATGTTTTTTGGAAATCCACCATTACGGTGCAATGACTAACTCAGATTGAACTGTTGACCTCTGAAATCTGATTGTTCAAGAGATGTTGATTAAGTTTCTTTGACAGCACAGTTCTGATACGAGTGCCCGCTGCAAAGCACATGATAATATAATGATTTAGATTTTGCTCGATCTAGTATGGTATTGATTCTATAGTAATAACCTGTTCACTGCGGCTGACACTTCACATGACCTAGGACTAAAAAAATGTAGTTTAAAGAAATGTCCAACATACATTTAAACTCAGTCACATCTGGGGCAATTTAAAGTAGCCAATCCTTTTTTTGTTTCTCTGGAGAGGGAAAGAAACTAGCAAACATCCCAGGGCCACCAAGTTGGCACTCCTGGGTCCTTGAGCAAGGCCCTTAATTGCTCAGCTGTAAAAATGAGAGAAATGTAAGTCACTCTTAATTAAGGTGTCCCCCAAATGCTGTAATTGTAAATAGTAGAATAATGGGAAAACCCATGCAAACACAGGGAGAACATGAGGAAACCCCATACAGCCAATAACGAACACTTATGATTTTAAATCCTCTACATATTTGGGCTCTGATTTTAATAAAATTTACATCTGATATTAGTATATTCACATTGTGATTGTAATTGTTTAGGTGTAAACGAACTGTTATTGTATTGATCCCCAAGCAATTCTGCTAGTCATAAATAGAAATATTAAAGTGGATGCTAAGTTAATACTGAGTAAGCACAACCCTGAACTGCAGATGTTCTAGAGTTTGGCTGACTCACAGTGTTATATAAAACTCTCACACACCTTCTGTCTTTTGCAGCTCACACAAACAGTATTATATGTAACAGGCTTCTGGGTGGGATGGATGGTACAGGAGTGAGGCTGTAATGTAGTATCAGCTTAGTGCTCAATGCGACAGAAAATAAGAGGACTCCATTAATTAAGGTTTCTTTGGATAAAGAGGTTGCAAACTGTTCAACCTGCTACAATGATAATAACTTTACATACTTTACTATTTTACTGCTATTGGCATATACAGTATATAGCGGTAGGTCTATCATATATATATCTCCGGTTTAAGGATATTGAATTCTGCATATGGGATGCTGTAAAGAACCTCATGTTCAGTTTCCAGTTTCAGCTCATTGCTGGAGTGGTAGGCATTTCGCTTTGTGTCTACAGATTTGCTGACTCAAGACACTCCTTGTCTCTCCTCCTCTTTCTCACCCCCACTTTCAGACGCCTGCTCTGCAGTGTGGCTGTTTCCTTCTGTCATCTTCCTTCCTCTGTATTCCTGACAGCCTGTGTATATATAAAGAATGTTTTGTATATAGTCAATATTTCTGTTGTGATATAACAAGACATTTCTACGCCCCAAAAATTCAATATTCACCGATTCTTTGAGGCCTATGTGTTTTCGGAAATCAGAGCTGTGTTCAAATAAAGAGTCCTGCTGGTGAAAATGATTCTCCCCATAGAGCTCCTACTTCAGACACAAAGGCTTAATCTCTCTGTCTCAGTCACCTTCATCTCTCTCCACCCACTTCCTTTTGTGGCTTCGTAGTCCTTTGGAAGCTTTGCAGCTATTTTCTGTCATGCGTGTCTCTTCCATTTGGCAGGGCTGTAATTGAGTCCTGTCCTGTGGGCTGAAAATGGAACTCCAGACTACAGAATATATATTTGTAGGCCTGTCTCCTGTGTAGTTTTTTATGCCATTCTCTTTTCTCTGGCTTTTCTCCTCCCACTCCATTCACAGATGCCCTATTTACATACGAGCGCCAGAGCCCCTGTGTTAATGAAACATTGGTGCTGTTGTTGCTATGAGAACAAAAGAAGACATGATGTCATGTTTTTTTTCCCCTCTCTCTACTTCTGGATATCTAGCTGTGCTTGTAGCATTAGCAACTAAGCTTACTGCCTCTATGTTGTTGTTGTTTTAAATGGTTGTGAACTTCAATATCATGACTGACAATGTATTTCACCTGAAGGGAAAAAAATCCACATATGGCTCAGTGAAACAGCAGCTGACAGTCAGGTGGGAATAATTGGAGCCCTTTGTCATACAGATAAGAGCACTTTTGTTTGCTTGTTGCCTATTACAAACCTTTTATCCACAGAAAACAAAAAAAAACTATGGTTGTATTAAAATGTAGTATTAAAGTACCTTCAGTGGTGTGTACAATTTAGTCAAGGTTTGTGGTCCAAGAATAAATATCCACTAACTCCATATGAAATTGGAATACATTATCTTACAGATTAATTGTTATACATAAATTACCCATGTAGAAGGGTTTTATATGGAACAATTTAACTCCTTATGGCTTAAAAATAATAATTTTTATACAGCAATTTTATTATCGTATAAGTCAAACTATTAAGCACATTAATATCATGTACAATTTACAATAGTTAAAAAACTGTCCTCATATATATATGATAAATCTCCGAAAAATATAAAAGAAGGAGAAGAAATGCAAAATCGCATGTAAAACACGTACGTTTTTAATCGGGTTGACATGACAGACAGAAGGGTGAATCCAGCCACCATACTGTAGTTCTTCACTTCACAGCTCACAGACACCCCACGAGTGTTTCTGATTACATGGGAGAGCACTGCCACTTTTACACTTTTGGACTCCTGGTCATTACTGGCTATGACATTGATAAGTCAACTCACACCCACCCAAATATAGGGCTATAAGATAAGATATACCTGAGTTGTTGATTTTTTAGATGAAACCTTTAAAGGTTCCTCAGAGGGGGACAGAAATAGAACGCTCTACAACCATCAACAAGGTGAGATTCAGCATTTGTTTCAAAGAATGCAGAGCAAATGTCTAGATTTTTACTGAAGTTCTGATTAGGCTGAGTGAAGTGCTGGAGCTGGCTTTTATTCCTGCAGGAGATCAGCATGCTATGAAAAAGCTAAAGACTTTAGCTTAATTTACTATTTACACAGTTTACACATAAAAACTCCTAATTTATATACTGTATAATTTGTATATTTATAATGATTCTCTACTTAGGTTGGTGGATACTGTATTACCACTGAAATCACTGGTCATACTTTATACTGTTTATACATTATTTGTGCAAGAGTTTTTTCTATTACTGGTGTAAATGACTGTGATGACTTTTCAAATGGAACATGTTTTGTATTCTAATGGATCAGAAGCTCATATTTCTTCCTTAGTCAGAGTAATATTAGAACACAAAAGTGGCTGATCAGACACTTCATACGTTTTGCAGAAGAGCTGTGGTGCATATGTCATGTCGATGAGGTGATGGCCCTATGCTGGCTGTATATAATTTAAATTCAGTACAACACATGATTTACACAATCACAGGTTGCTGCTGCAAGTCTCTGGCTATTACCATTATCTCTCAGAGCTTTTTAAATCCAGAAAACTACACTTTCAGGATGCCTCTCACCCTCCCAGTACACTCCTGTGAGGATCATTACTGTCCTGCCTGCAGTTTTCTCTGGTGGATAATGGGATATTTTGGGTTCTGTAATGTGTTTTCTGCAACTGCAACTATATGTGGAATATATCCATGTCAGGCAACAAAATTGTTTTAGGCTTTATTGCCTGTAACCAAGCAGTTTCTGTCCTTTGTGTGTTTGACCTGCTTCAGGACTAATGGAAACCCACATTGATTCATTTGGTTTGAAATGCAGCCCCAACACAAAAGCTAGCGCAGGGCTTCCCAAAAAACCCCATGTGGGGTTGCTTAATTTCACAATCACAATCTTCTCTTTTGTTTTATTACTTATATTTTCTGTATCTATGAAAATAGTTGCATTTAAACAGAGAAGGTATTTCCCATGTTAGTCTTTTTAGCTATCATGACACAGTTTGCTAGTGTAGAAGTTTAGCAATCCAAATATACCAATTTCTCTGTCCAGCTAATGTCCCTACTAATTCCTTATTAACACTTTGACTCCAAGTGATTGAAAAAACAGAAATCAAAAATCTAACACCAAATATTCGAAGAAACATTTAGTGAATGTGGCTTTAGAAGAATTACAGTAAATAACAATGAGAAACCAAAGCTAAAATGCAAATGTTCTTTCAATGTCATTTGGCCCACAGACATTGTGGGAATCCCTGAGCTAGACACTTGTAGCACACGAAACATGCATGCCTAAGAGTGAGGACTGTTGTATCTAATTGCTAAGGCTAAAATCTGTCTAAAAGCCTTTGAGAATGTGCTAGCTGTTGTGGTGAAGCTTTCTGTCTGCTCAGTACTCATGGTTATGACCCAGAAAAATAATGAGTTATGGCCCAGTGCCAGCCCATAATTACCACTTTCATCTGACCCACATACAACTGTGGCAATGAACTCAAGAGTCTGGCTACCAGTACAAGCAGGATATATTAAAAACTTGCCAAAGACATTTCATTTAATATTGAGATACAGTATGTGTGCATATAGCAAATAGATATGGCCATTTTTGTTTACTATTTTTTTTACAAACCTTAGATGTGACTGCTTACAGTCAGGCTGCTTTTGGCTCACAATAGACTTGTTATTGCCATTACAAGCCCTTATGTGTCTAAATCACATTTGGCTGAGCATCTTCTACTATCTGGCAAAGCTGCCGATGGTCTCACATATTTTGTTTTCTCACACAGGGGACAGACAAACACTACCTTTGGTTCAAATCTTTAGCTAATTATCAAGGCCTTGAGTTGGTTCAAATGTGCTAGAGAAGGAAGAAGTTTCTCCCTTGAGATTTTCCTTAGTCCTGAATAGCCATTTTGTGCTTCAACTAACAAAACATGTCACTGCCCACTTATTATCACCTCGATCTTACCTTGGAGGCATTATGGATTTTAGAAACCCACACAAACACATATATATGTATCACACATATTGTACACTGATCAGCCATAACATTAAAACCACTGGCAAGTGAAGTGACTAACAAAGAAAAGTCCCTGTAATCACTTGTGCTATAGCAGCTATAAACTCTATCCCTGCACCAGCCTGTCTATTTTTTCATCTCATTTGAAGTTTGAAAAAAAAAAATCAGCTTGTTATTTGACTGAGAAAATAGAAATCCTGAAGACTCACAAAAAGATTTACAGAAAATCTACTGAAAGCCCAAACACCTGAGAATCCTTGCATAAATGTCTCTGTAAACAAAGCTTAATGAATTCTTTTTTTTCTTTGCTGAATAATATTTATTAATAGGTTGTAAACTACATGGAGTGTCTGCTATAGAAATGATAATATAGAATGTTTGTATTAAAATAAACATTAATAAACACCTTCTGACCAATCAGATTCAATGGTTTAGATGTGCTGTGTTATATACTGTAGTTCATTGTTGCCAAAGAAAGAATAGAAGCACTCTAAAGTGGTTTGTTTAGCCTGTCATGTACTTTATCCTTGGCCCTGTGCTACTCCGGTTTCTGGATTTTCTTTGGATATCAGTGTAAGATTTTTTTTATATAACAATATAAACAGTATAGTACAATATAACATGGTGCTGTTGCATTCATCTCCAACATGGCCATGGTAGCCAACCATGAGTCTGGAGGGCTTTCACTAGCTTTCTGTGTGTTGTTCATTGCAAGCATCTCATCAGAAGTGTCTCTTATCTGCCAACTGTGCCTGAAGTACCGAGCACTTCAAAGAGCCATTGATGAGAAGCAAACACAAAAGGTCATGCTTTCCTGTGTATTTATGAGAATCTGAAGTACCTCTCTGGGGCCTGTTTGCAAATATGTGCAGCAATCGCATTCTTTTGGTAGTGCCTATACCTCACTATCCTGTAGGGAAAGAGAGAAGCAGTAGGAAGCTGTCAGATGCTATTGATCAGTAACGACAAGGGAAAAGCATGGAGACGATATATGCTGCCTTGTAGCTCATGCCTAGTGTTCCCATTTTAGCTTCAGTCATGTCATCACATAACCCTCTGCCAAGAGTGTATTTTTTGCTGGTTATTTCTCAATGCCTTATCCTTCATTGTTGTGTCATGTCTTGCACTAGTCTGGATTCTGACATAAAAATGTACTATACGAGACACCGATGACTCCTGATCCTGTGTGAACAGATTACAAACTGCAGTAGGGTGTGGCCTTATACTGTGAGCCCTGTTTCATAGATGATTTAGCCACTCCTGACTGCTTGGTGCATGTGAGCGGAAGTTTACTTCTGCACTCAAACAACAGCCATCTTTACTTGCACAAATACTGTACATCCGCTCCACACACTCCTCACCCCTTCAGTCATAAATTTTGGAAAAAAAGTTAAGTCTGTGTGTGTGTGTGTGTGTGTGTGTGTGTGTGTGTGTGTGTGTGTGTGTGTGTGTGTGTGTGTGTGTGTGTGTATACCAGTCACTGAAAACCGAGGAGACTCTGCAGTCATGCTGCAGTGCTGCAGTCTCCTACAATGCACCTTTGCACGGCTCACAGGGAGCATGCTCAGTAGTCTCTATTTAAAATCACCTTCCTTCTGTGTCCTCTGTCTCAGTCTTCTTTCCCCTGGACAGCTGTTCTGCCCAATGTATGCATAAACAACACACACACACACACACACACACACACACACACACACACACACACACACACACACACACAGACTGGTTTGTACACGGACTGCTAATGCATATTACACTGGTGCAATGGTAGTGCTGATTAATGACTACAGTGTATAGTTTATAATAACACTGGCCTTGTACCAATATAGTATCTGGGTATCATGTTAATGTACTGGTGTTTTGGAAAATGTAGTAGGTACATTTAGGTACATATTAGTTGTTTAATCACAAACAAATTGGGAGCTTTAAGCCAAGGACATATGTGCAGAGTGCTGAGAGTGTTACCAGATAACAAGAAGTCATGGCTTTAGAGTGTAGAGTAATACGGCGTAAATTGTAAACCTCCAAATATCAGTGAGCGTCTATTTGGGAATCAAAGTGAAAGGGATTCAGAGTGCAGGGTCGTTTTCTTCCTTGCTACCCTTCATCTTACCTATGTGGTCTCTGTGTTTTACTCCAGGACTTCTACACCACATTCACCCCTTTAAGGATATTACAATTTAACAGCACTCTTAAAGACATGGGATGTGGCACAACCAGCCACCAGCTGCACTCCCACCTCATATTCTTTTTGAGTTCTGGGATTTTTCAAAGGAATAGTGTAGTACAGCTTGCATGACAGCAAGTGGAATATAGCACACTCTGTACTGTATATCACCTGTGAAGGATGAAATTGCAGTAGGACAGAAATGGATGTCTTTATTTCATTCTGGAAAATAAAAATCTCCATACAACTAGGCAATAACATTATCTGTCTCTTGGAGCTAGTGCTATACTGTATATAATGTGACTATAAATCCCACGGTGTCCTGCAGGGACCTGTGTGAGCCAGAGGCAGTGGTGTCTAAGCCGCACTGCCAGCCTCATTTATTTATGAGGCCCAGTCGAGCTCAGAGAGAGGGAGTAGAGACATTTCCGTCGTCAGAAGAGCTTGTATCTCACACAGAAGTCATACATAGAACTACTACAAACTCAGGGACATTCTGAATCCCTGTAGTAATGTATGGATTACACAGACTTTTAGCATTAGAAAGCGATAATTGATTATTAATAGAGTTTGTTTTTGCATATAACTTGCCAAGCAGACTCTCTAGTACTCAGAATTCTGTGCTTGGTGGATGACGTTTTCCTTCACACTTTTTTGTCCCGCTGATTTTCTGTCTCCTGGTTGATTGGGTTGAATGCCCAAAGGCTGTGCCATGGCCCTCTCTCTTCTCAGCCTTGTTGCCAGGCGACCTGCTGCCTGTGGCCATGCCTGCATTAAAAAAGCTGTCAGACCTCTTTTGCAATGGCTGCCTTGTTACCAAGGCAACAAGCTCAACACCTCCATCACTGCCATTAAGATTTTCATAGTTTCTGAAAGCACCGGAAACTGAATCTTATGCTTCTTCTGCACCTTTGGGCTATAGAATGAGTCTGTTTATGTTCTGTGTCCTGGAACAGACTTTATGCTCATTCCTGTTCCACAAATATTCTTATAATTAGATTAGATCTAGCCTTTCCCAGCAGTGATAGCAAACAAGCTGAACAGTGGGACAAAAGAAGGCCTTGATAAAATTGAATTCTGGGGCAAACATGTTGTGACAGCCAGCCAGCGGACAGATGAAATATCTTCTTTCCTGATGTCCAGCTCTTTTATTGACTGCCCTGCACAAGTCAGCAGAGCAGGCGTTTCCTTCGAACTCTTTACTGCAGCAGATGATTAAAGACTGCACAGCAAATATACTTGGTCTGAAATGACAGAAATTAAACAACATCTGTTGATAAATGGACAGAAATAAATGGACACGCTGTCACAACTAAAACTATGCTTTAGCAATGAATTAAAGGGACTGAACAGTGCTGTTGTCAATAGATTAGGGGAGTTCGCTTGCTCTCTGTTCAAGGTTGAATTTGAAGTTATTTTAAAGTTTGTGAATGGTTATTTAGCTGAGGGTATTTCTGTTTATGTAGTGCATCTATAACTATGTGTATGCAGATCTGATACACCTAAGCTGCTTCTTAGAGATACACAGAGTACTTCCGTTTAGCCGTCAGACAGAGCCAGGCCATCCCTTAGACCAGCAAGGTAGACTAATTAATCTATCTGTGCTGTGATGTGATGTGATTGCAAGCGTGTAAGTCAGTAGTTTATATCATTCTTACATGTGACTTTTGAGACCTGTGGCACAGTTACTGCTACCGTCTACTCTGACCATTTCTCCTATTACTTTCCTGTCTGAAACAGACTAACTTCCTGTTTCAGAAGGATTCACAGCAGGCTGTGTGTGGGTTAAATGTCTTCATCAAGTGAGCTATATAGTTATCCTGGCTGTTAAAGAAATCTTGTTATTCACACTAATAATTATATCGAGCTGTTCCAAAGGAAGTGCCCTATATCAGGTGTTTTCAAATATTTTTGTGGCCAGGGATCCCTTAAAGAGTGCAATGTGTTCCATGAAACTCCTCTATGCAGCTTTAACTTAGTAATGTTATTTAAATGTGTACAACAGTATTATCTCTTTAGTACAGCCATGGAGTTACTCTTGACATCCATTCGGACTGGGTTGACATTATTTATGGGCCACTTGTTTCGGAAATATTGATGTTGGGATTAAACTTATTCTATTTAAACAAATAGTAATATAGACCAATACATAAAATAACCCAGTAATATATGTAAAGTAACTCATAGCAGTGGATTATTATTTCCACCTTTGTAAGATAAACATCACAGAAGGCTGACTTTGCTTGACAAACATTGCTCTTTATAATGGATTATTAGAAAGCTGATATTCCTAATTAATGGTTTCCTAGATCATTAATGGTACATGAATTGTACAAATGAAATGAAAATACCAATTAAACATCACACACACATACACACACAAATCTGACTTGACCTTGGTAGTGAACGAGTAAAGTGGATTAAGCTTTCTGAACAAAGGCATGGAAGCGTATAACACTTGCTTGGCCAGACATCTCCACTGTTCCCTTTCACCTTGAACATGTCTCTTTAAATCAGTTCAGAGTCATACCAGAACAAACCAAGGTAAAATCATGATACATTATTCAGTATATACTGCATCTATTATTATTATTATTATTATTATTATTATTATTATTATTATTATTATTATTATTATTGATGATGATGGTGATGATGATGATGATGATGAGGATGATGATGATCATCATCATCATCATCATCAATCATCAATTGCAATATTTGTAATATTTAATAAACAGATAAACAGATATGATATATAATAAGGTCTATAAATATTTGGCCATTCACAAAGTTGTTGTTATTTCAGTTATTTTTATGTCTATTTCATATAATATAGTGAAGTTGAAATTAAATGATGATTATGTGCTCAAAAAAAAACAAAAGTAATTGAACATAATCATAAGTGAAATTGTCAGTTTTATTATTTGACTGTAAATGCTTTAGTCGGTTATTACCTGATATCTTGAACCCATATTCACAGACATCATCAGACACTGGGTTTCTTCCCTGGTAATGACCTGTCGGGTTTTTCTTTTCTGCAGTCTTCAGTTCCTGCTTGTTCTTGGGACATTTTGCCTTCAGCCACTGAAATATGCATAATCAATTAGATTCAGGTCAGTTGATGGATTTGGCCATAAAAAAAGGACAATTCACTTATTTGTCTTAAAAAAATTCTTGTGTTGCTTTTCAATGCATGCTTTGGGTCATTGTCCATTTGCACTGTGATACGCCGCCCGATGGGTCTCGGAATTCACATCATCACTAAATCCAAGGTAACTAGTTCCTGTACATCACCATGCCATTAGATGAGGTGGTACTCTTCAGTTATTCACCGGTAGACTACTAAAATAGAAGAATGTTGTCTAAGTGTTACAAATATTTATACAACAAGTTTTATACTGTATATATGATATAATAATGCTAAGATTATATTATTTTCATGATGCCTAATACTTTGCCTTACAAATAAGGCTGCTGGTCATGTGACAGCGCACAGCCATGGATGTAATACATAATCTGCATTTGGCAAAGCTGAGGTGGAGTGAGAGAGCATGTGTCTGCTTAGCTCTCTAATCTTACTTCTTACTGAGCACACTGCAACGCCAACACTCCACCGCAAAAGTCCCTTTTTTTTGTTTTAAACCTTACACCTTCATGTCCCTTGTTATATTATGACTCATCATTTCTCACAAGGGCTAGAATCTGCTTTTTGTTTAACCTGCATTAAAATGCAGTGAGGTTTCCCTGCCTGCATGAAAGCATACAGAATAATATGTCATGTTTCACATCCCCCTCACCTCACACTCAGTGGTTACAGTACAGGATTTTGGTTTAATAGGATGCAAATGCTTTGGAGTCAGTGAACGCCTGAAGTCTGGAAACAGACACTGGCTTTCTGCCCTAGTGATGCCCTGTCAGGTATTTAGTGTTCCTTTTTTCCTGCATTCTTCAGTCTATGTTTGTTCTTGTTCTATAAGATACACATTGCACTTATTTGCTTTAAAGATCTCTTCGGTTGATTTTCAATGAATGCTTTAGGTTATTGTCTATCTGCACTGTTAGCTCTTAAAGGCAAAAAACTATTTTTTTAAAAACATTAATCATTCCTATCCCTTGTTTTATTATAACTCATCAGAATTTCTCACTAACACGACTAGATTCTGTTTTTTTGCATAACCTACATTAAAATGCAGTGACATTTCCCAGCTTCTGAAGGTTTCGGCTATGTCACCATGCAGAATAACATCATGTCATGTGTCATATCGCCCCCTCAGACTCGTCTGAGACTAGGTCAATATCCATTTTCCCAATCCTGCTGTAACATACACTGTTTTTGTCTCCTTATAAAAAGTCACATTACAGAAGATTGATCTGGTTTGGTTTCAGTTGTCATATTGACTTTAAAGAGTAATTCTTGATGAAAAATGAAGTGGAGCTTTTTTCTGTAATTGATATTGTAACACTCTCCTCTTATTGCCTTTGTAAATTCACCTTACTTGACTAAGGTAGGTCAAAGTGGTCTCTTCTACACAGATATGCACAAATAACACTTTACAAAACTCCCATGCCTTGAAAATTGACCCAGCTTGGCATCTTCATGCCTCATGGTTCTCTTTTATAATTCATTACTGTACTGACGCTTTATGCTTTCAACTGCATTTCTATTCCAGTCGTGGCTATGGACATTCCAGTTACTTTAATGTCTTCTTATTGTCGTGTTTATTTATTTTTTTGTTATAGGGGTATTTATGCTTTACTGACCCTCTGTATGCTCGCCCTTACTCTTTCTCCTACTCTCTCAGTGCATACTTTATTTATCTCATGCTGGCAATGTTTATATCATACATGTAGTGTCTTTAAGCTTTGGATCTGGAGAAACCATAATTCATCACATCATACACTGCACATTACTCGTATACGGCTGGGATGAAAGTGAAAATTGAAGTCTACTCGACCTAAATTAAGACTTGTAGTGTTGACAGATTGCCTTACCTACCTAATGTTCTCACTGGTACACTGAGCTACATTTTCCCATCTGCATGATTTAATGCATTCCATTCTTAATGCTCACTTGGTGTTTGTGTCACTTTCTCTGCTGGATGATAAATCATTAACATCTTTACTCTTACGGTCAATGAGATTTGATATGCCTCCGTTGAAATGGCGTTAGAGGGAGAGCTAACAGGGAGTGAGCTTCAATTTCTAGCAGCACTCCTACTACACTACAATGAAGACACAGCTCCATATGCGAGCAGATTGTGTTCACTGAGAGTGATTGTCTGATTTGATCTCACACACTGGCAGGAGACATGGAGGCCATGTTGCATTTGGGCTCTGTGTATGTGTAAACGTAGAGATGGCATGGTTTTCAGTGTGTGCAGATGGACTGCCAGTGGGAGGCCTTTTTATTTGCCTTGCAGCAACTAATATCACACAGGGTCACTGTCTTGAGTAGAAGACTGTATATGAAATACTTCATGTCTGCCATGCTTGTATTATATTAGCAAAGGCAACACAGTCAGGGAAGTGAGTTTTAATTAACTTTTACTTTGACTGTCACAGAAGGAAATAATGCTGAATTTATATGCTTTCAGAAGTCTCATGAAATTCAAGTTCTCCAATGAAATGTTTTGCACAAGCTTTCTTGAAATTCTAATCGGCGTTAATTTTTCATCACAGCGATAGTCTTTTGAATTTTTCACATGTTTTCTCTGTGTTCATGTAGGTTTCTTCTAGGCTTCCTGTTTTCTTTCCACTGTCCAAAAACATACAAATAGGTGGACTAAATTTATCTAGATTAAATTGCTTGTATGTGAGATAGGAGTGTGTGGATGTTTGTGTGTGAATTGTGCCCTGCAATGAATGGTGCCCATGGTCAATTCTCTTATCTTGCACCTATGTAGTACCAATGCTCCAGACGCACCATAACAACGGCCAGGATAAAATAGTTACAATAAGATAAAAATGAACAGATTATTAGTTTACCAAATAAGATGAGGCTAGTTAACTACCTAAAGTTTTCAGGGCACTTGAATGTAAAGAATTTATAATGACAAGTTTCTTTCTTTCTTTCATTCATTCTTTCTTTCTTTCTTTCTTTCATTCATTCATTCATTCATTCATTCATTCATTCATTCATTCATTCATTCATTCATTCATTCATCTTTAGTTACTGCTTTATCCAGATCAGGTAGATCTTGAGCCTATTAAGATAGCTTTGGGGCTGAGCCACTTACTTGGAGAACCCAGAGGAAATCAAAATGGATGCAAGTGAACTTGGGAAACTTCACTTGGGAAACTTCTGTGTGTGTTAAATGAACCAGGACCGACCCTGGGGCCCTAGAGTTGTGAAGCAACAATGTTACCCATTGTACTGCCCTATTGAAGCTGATATTACAAATGGTAAACAGTACCATCTGAAAACATGACAAGAAGTTATTGTAGCCATACACAAGAATGGAGTCTCATCTGTAGATTCATACATGTGTAGGTTTCTGAGTCCACACACACACACACACACACACACACACACACACACACACACACACACACACACACACACACACACACACACACACACACACACACACACACAGACACATCATGCTTATATTCTCCCTCTCTCTAAATCTCCACAATCTTCAGAGACCTTCACCAGAAAGGTGAGAAGAATTACTGAGTACAGCACAGACACAGAACGAGAATAACACAGTGGTGGGAGAGTGTGGTGACATGAGAGAGTGAGGAGAAGGAGATGGAGAATCATGGAGGGGCAGATAGAGGGTAACTGTGAGGTCCTGATAAAGCCTAGCTGTGAGGAAGAGGACAGATAATGGTGGATGAAGCATACAATAATGGGTACACGCTGCTGAGCTGCCTTTGTCAAAGTCTCTGTCCCCTTCTGGATTGTGTTTAGCAAGCTCCAGTTTAAGCTCCACTGTAGCCAGATACACAGCTATGCTATGCAGTCTGCGGATGTGAGAACAGGCAAGATCTATTTGAACTGTCTGTTTGACTTTAACAATTATCTTAGGTGTGTCTAAATGTGTGTAAAAGCCTTGGCCAGAGCTTGGAAATGCCAGACCAGAGCGATTATTTGCCATGTTGTTATAAGGCCTTAAAGCAAAAGCTAGTTAGCAACCTTACTTTTTACCAATGTAGCCTACTGTATTATTTGTGCTTTTTTAAATACAACTTTATTGATATTTCTCTTGTTCTGTCTCTTTTCAACTATTACCAGATAAACTATGATTCTTAATAAATAAAAATGACTTGTGTTATAACATAAATCACATGTAACGGTTAAGACAAGACAGGTAGGACACTGTACAGATCAGAATTACCACCTATTACCACCAAAGCTTAGCTAATTTCTAAAACTGAGTTTAAAATGAACCATTATGCAAATTTTTAGACTGAATTGCCTGAAGTCTTGATGAAACTGTAGCTAGTAAGTTAAGCTATACAGTAGATTTGGACAGTGTGCTAGTTAGCACAGCTAATAAAATATGTTCTTTAGGGTTTTAAATAAAGCTAGATGTCTAGTGTTACACTGAGTTGGTTGTGGCTAAATTAGAGATTTAGAAAATAAGATATTTTTCTAGATTTACAAACTTTTCAAGATGTTACACACACTAATCACTGACGCTGTGTGAAAATGTGCCCTTTTGAACAAACACTGTTTACTTACTTTGTGAGAAATCATGTCATTGGTTTTGCGTTAGAATGCACGGCATTTATCAAAGCTACAGTAAAACAGATTTTGACTCCATTTCCTGGTCCGGCTCATTCATCCAAACACTTAATGTCGTTAGCGAAGAGCGAAGCTACTCTCTTGTCTCTCTCTCTCCTGAGTGGGTCTCTCACCCAGACGCATCTACTCCAGACACAAAGACATGTCTGTCTGCCTGTTGGCCTGTTCAGCCCCCAATCGTCTGTCTACATTTCACCTTTCGTTCTAACTTGGATGTTGTCACTGAGCACCTTTTGAATAAAATCACATCTTTCACATCTTTGTGTGTGTGTGTGTGTGTGTGTGTGTGTGTGTGTGTGTGTGTGTGTGTGTGTGTGTGTGTGTGTGTGTGTGTGTGTGTGCTTCTATATTTCATGTGAATAGCTACATTAATAGAAATGAATCATGTTTTGAATACTTATTTCCTTCACTGTGAAGGCCAACAAATTTCGAGTGCAGGTTTTCCGCTCTTAAATGGCTGAGATTTCACATCTACTCAGTTCATTCAAGTTATATAGGACTTTCACTAATAAACACAGCTTTGAATAAATATAGACGTAGCTGTAGATTCCTAATGAACAAGTTTGATACATGAGGAAGAAACCATGAGCTGTTGAATCATCCCTCTATCTATGCATAATGTACTGTATAGTTATGTCAAGGTCTGTCTACATATGTGAAACAGTGATAAGACCTGTTCTTTTATATACAGTCTGTTATCTGAAGTGAAGGCTACAAAGCTGGTGTAAAATGTAGTTCTGGTGCTCACTGCTTTCATGCTGACTGTGTTCTGAGCATCAGGACCAACAATCAGCTCTTGCTCAATGGGCCGTACTAAAATGCGACTGGTACATTGTCACTCTTCCCAGTCTGATATCGATCAGATTCTTAACGCCTGACCAGGCGCTGGTTACCCTGCATGTCCTTTATCACTCACAAAAAAAAAAGTGATCCTAGAAATGATATAGGAACCTACATGACTGGGCATTTATTGCACATACAGCCTGGAATAAAATGTTCATAAATAATTTAGAACCAGTCCCCAGTCAAAGGTTGGAAAAGGGCAAGTGGTTGTCTGTAAAGGTCGGGAACGTGGATTGCTTTCATTTATATTGTCAGTCTTTTATTTCTGACTCGTCATTCCCTAGATGACGTGAAATTAGTTGTCCTGCTTGTTGACTTGGATGCACATCACCCTATTTGCCTGTTATCATATTTCGGTTTGTATACAAATGGAATAAGCTTTGAATGAAATTGAAGACTGATGTATCTGGCATAGAGTCAGACAAGAGCATGACCTCGGCTTTTTCACAAAGCTAGCGCTTGTTGTCTCACAGAATTCTAATCAAATTATTAGTCTTACTATGCAAAGATTTGACAATATGTTGGTATGATGAAAGTCAGTCACTTGTTTGAGCTTTACATCGAAAAGGAGAATATTTGTTGCATCACAAAAGACATATCTAAAAGCTCTAATCACCATCAAGAGAATATATTTCCCAAATGTGTAAATAATATCTAATATCAGCTATTATTGAAGAGCTCATTCAACCATTAAAGATCTTACAGTAATGAATATACAGAGGGTTTGTAGAATAGATCACCTATCAGGAAAAGGGATTTGTTTTAAATCGAAATCATTACTGAATTGTAACAGCATGGCACAGATCCTAACTAGACTGCAGCAGCTGCATCTCTGTGCCAGGTTTAAAAGCATGGTGTGTCTATGTCTATGTCTGTGTTTTGTCATTCAAATCCAGCTGTGGTTTTCCATGTGTCCACATTTTCCATATGCATTTGTGTTTATGCAGTAGACTTTCACAGATGCACGTGTTTAGGCATTTACACAAGAGAGGCCTATGCGAGAGGTCCAGCTGGACTACGCTGAGGTGATCGTCCTCCAGCTGTAACCTTCACACAACACACACAGACACACACTCACATGCACTGCTATTACAGATGGTCTCATATTTTAAGATACCTATCTTTGTTCTTTTAGTGAAATTATAGAACTAAAGACGATCCATTCATAATCTACTTACAGCAATGTGTAACTTATTTAGAGCTCAATGAGACACCCATGGGACACTGTTGACATTATGGACATTTGGAAGCAAAAAAAAGTGCATTGTGTGCAATACGTTCACTTCACTTGGCAGACCCGGTATGTTTTTGCTTCACTTCTTATTGGATTGTGTTTGCAAACTCCAACAGCTTGCATTCTCTTTGAAATGCTTTAGTGAAACAGGAGATTTATCAGAGCACTGAAATTTGAGATTATGGCGTTTATTTTAAATCATTCTTTATTTCGTTCTAAACAAATTTGCAACTCCGTTTCTCTGACTATGGAAAGAACAGGAGTCCGGTTTACTCAAAAACCACTTATAATTGCAATGTTGTCTCTGAAGTAATAATAGTAATAATAAAAAAAAAGGAAACCTGTTGATTAAACGTTAACATCCAAGTGTATTATGAGCTAAATTGACAATGTTAATTAGCTTTGTTTACGCAGGGTTTTCGTACTTTTCTCAGTGACGAGAAACTAATAGTTTTAATGCCTTATTTATTGTCATAGTTTTATATAATGTCCATAATGTGTACTCCACAGATGTGGCAGCCGAGATCAGGTTGAAAAACCAAATTTAGCATTACATTTACTGCATTTAGCAAACTTAGCAGACTTACAATTTATTTCAAACTCATGACCTTCCGATCAGTGGTCCAACACCTTAACCGCTAGGCTTCCACATCCCTACATAGTTGCATATTGACTATAGAAACTGATATTCTTTCTCCTTTTGCTGTTGCTGACATACAGTACAACATACAACACTATTTTGATGCCCTGCTTCTTTAACCTTCGCTGTATCTATTTATTTATTGTTCTATGTGTTTATTGTGTTTTCATCCCAGATGCACAGTCATTTGCAGATGCTCTGTTATATACAGTACAGTATCTGCCCTTTATGAAGTCTCGGGGACAATAACCTTTCATTTTATCATATATGAGCTGTATAGAAGAACGATAATAAAAGCCACCTGAAATTGACTTGACCCTGAACTGCATGTCTTTCTGTAAGAGCTTGTATTCCAACGTTATTCACCCCATCTGTAGTGTATAGACGATTATCCTGGACAATATTGTTGCGATTCTGTTTTCTTAATAAGTATTAGGAAGCTCCTTCCCTTACAACAGTTTATTTACCGTAAGAGCAACACTAGAAACTTCACCTTATGATAAGCACCAGTCATTGTGTCAGTTGTAAATGATTTGTGTCAGATGCACAGATACAGGAAGTACCATGGGTTGTATCTTAGTACAAATATTAATCAGCAAGAAAGTGGTTTAATGCAATAGACCCCAGTATTTGTTTGAAATGAAGCCAAATGTTTTCTCATTAATAAGAACAAACATTGTCCTGCAGATGAAATATGAGGATTTAAAGCCATACTTAACTTAGAGAAGATTGTTTAAAGGAGTTTAATACCAAGTTCAGCACCGGTGCCTCCCATCAGTACTGAAAATAGTATAGAGTTTTGCTGAGAGCAGAAAAGTAGTCAAATTAGCGTAGGAGTTGTTAGTTCCTTAAATGTGGATCCTCGGATCATTCTGTTCTCTTTATATAACGAGTAGTTTTGTACCCTGAGTGAGAGGAACATCTGTCACAAAGTCTGTTTTGGAGTTGTAGTGTATCATGCCTGTGCCTTGGTTTACTGCATGCATCGTGGAAGTTGATCATTCACAAACCTGGCACAAGCCAGTTGTATATTTTATGTACCAGTAGGTTATGCACAAGTGCCTGGTGGACAAATGACAAAGAAAATGTCCCTTGGTTAATTTAAGAAAAGATAAATACTTATTAATCCAAGGCGGGCAAATGAAATGTTGGGTTGTGGCTGGAATACACCTTACATATGATGCAGGTCTATAGCGACGCACAATGTTCTCATTTACATGCATTCATTCACACTAAGGGGCGATTTAACATATCTAGTCCACCTACTGGCATGTTTTTTGGAGGAGGGATTAAACCGGAGAGCCTGGAAGAAACCCAGATAGACAATGCGAGAACATGCACAGAAACCCAAGTTCAGGGTCAAAGCAAAGACCCTGGAGCTGTGAGAGGCAACATGACCACCCAATGCGCCACTGTGGCTCCCTGTTAGTTCCAACGAATTGGATAAATAAACAATAAGTATGTGTTCATGGATATGTTGCATGGATGTTCAGCTTAGTATCTGTATCCTGTATACATAACTTTGAGTATATATATGCGTCTAGGATGTAAACCCAGCAGAAGTTCACTCACCACTTGACCTCTCTGGATGACTGAGACATATCAAATTAGGATATGTCCATTTAAAAATGACTCTTACTTCCCCCACCTGCAGCACCCACCCCCACACCCATAAGCACACATACTTCCCCCTCCAGTTGCCCCATCTGGTGCTGTCGAATGTGTTTTGGTTTCAGCCTGGCTTCTCGTCGTCATGGAGATGCCTCCTCAACACAATGCCTCTGGCTCATTACTGATTCTTCCTAAAACACCACGAGTCCTGCGTCCTGATCTGCCAGACAGCCCGGGGTGTGCGCTTGTGTGTCTGTGTGTAATGTGCATATAAAGCTATTGCTAGATGTATTCTTTCTGTGTATGAGTAAAGGAGAAAATTATTTTTGGCAGCCATGGAATATCTTCCATGCATGATTATGGTGTCATTTAAATGTAATTTGTTACATGTTCTTGTATTGAAATGTATCAGGGATGAATTTTATTTTGAAGGCTGGAGTGTATAGGGATTTGAGGAGGGAGGATATCATGACATCATCGTACAGTGATGCGTCGGGTCATTGAGGTGACTCTACAATAGATGAAGGAAACACAAAAGCTTCCTGAGCAAGTTTAAAGAGGCAATCGAGTCCTGAGAGCCAAAGTCTCCCGTTTCAGAGTGGCCTGCTTTTGTGCTGTATCTGAATAAGACCAGTGTGTATCTGAAACCTTTTCATACACCGCTGGACAACAACTAGCGTCCGGCCTTCAGCTAGTGCTGATCTGAGTTCAGCTTTGTGTTTTCTGTTTAAATAATCACATGTCCTAGGTGGGTTCAAAGAGGGCAAAAATGTTCTATAGCTGCCTTTCTTATGACCTCTTTCATGAGACAGCATGAGAATGCAGATCAGGGGAATGGAGAGAGCATGGTGAATGTTATACACACGAGCCAGGATAGAGCGGAGGCGGCGAAGTAAACAATAACACATAGTCTGATGTTTTTCAATTCATCGCATGTTTCTCGACAATCCATTTGAATCTCATTAGCCTTTCAACGAAAAGTTAATTTGTTGTTTAAGTCCTAGGCAGCGCATACAAACAGCTCATTGCTCATTTTATATGCTTGTACCTCATCAAAAGCTTTCTAAAAAAATGATCCTTCCTACAGCAAATTTACAGTGTTGGTCTGCAGTGCTGTTATAATTATAAACACAATGACAATGTGGTAAGAATGATGGAGATGAAAATGGCGTTTCATCCTCTGCCCCGTTCTCACTGCTCCACGTGTGATGCCGCTTCATCATCAGCTGAGATGACGTCATGAGCCTCGTCCTTCTGTGCTCTTGCTTGTGTATGATTTTAACCAACCATCTAAGTCCATTAGAGGACACATAACTGTGTCTATATATATAGTTACATGGCCAAGGTTTTCATGGTCACACTGACCTCCATCTTCTCCTATAAATCAATAATTGTATTGATGTGTAAATCATCCAATATGAAAGAAAGATCAATTTGTATAAACAAGATTACAGACATTGTGGTACATCAGAGCTGTGGATCATTCAGACTAGTGGATGTTGGAGAAAGACGAGCACAGCGTAGTGACAAAACTCCAGTCGGGTCACTAAATTGAGTGTGTAATTTACTTCGACCCTTTACTGGCAGTAATTAAACTAATACATTGCTAACATGACATGACATTTGAACTTTTTAAGCTGCCAGTTTATCATGTGAGCCCTGGATGCAGCTTCAAACCAGCAGAATTACACAGAGATGTTTTAGTTGCTAAAACATCCCATCAAAGAGCCGGCATGTGCTTTCATGCATGACTGTAGTTGTGTAACACTGACCTTCTTGGTGTGGCTGTTCTGGTCTACAAATTTCTTTATTTCATAATCGTTTTATATTCCTTCCCAAATTCTTTATTATTAATTTAAGTATATCCTGTGTAACAACTACTCAACTGTTCATATGCATGTAATCAGAACACACACCTACACTGATTGTGTGATTGCTAAAGTCATTTTTGTACAGGGATTTCATCTCTCTGATCTACAGCACATCCAGAATGGCTGAATGAAGCAGAGAGATGAGAGGATGCAGGATGCATACTAACACCCAGGCTGCCACCTCCTCCTCTTCCTCCTCTCCTCACAGCTTCTGGCTGACAGATGAGCCTGTACTCTTGTGTCTAATGTTTCAGTATAGAAGACATCTTGAAGACAGGACAGAGAAAGATATGTATGGACTGTGGGTCGTGTCTATATTTCGTTTGCCTGAACGCACATATAGTGTATAGTCCATGGGCATTACATAACAAGCTTTCTAAGTCTACAGCAGTAAACAGCTGAGAGGAGGAGTGTGCTGTGTGTGTGTGTGTGTGTGTGTGTGTGTGTGTGTGTGTGTGTGTGTGTGTGTGTGTGTGTGTGTGTGAGAGAGAGAGAGAGAGAGAGAGAGAGAGAGAGAGAGAGAGAGAGAGAGAAGGGGAATGGGTTCAGTTTTGCAGTACAATGGAGAGTTGCTTTGCACAGTGGGGTGGGTTAAGTAATCTGGGACAGCCAAACCATGTGATTGTCGCCATGGTAATGACGAAGACTAGAAGGAGAAGAAGCTGTCTGTGTTTGTGTGTGTGTGTGTGTGTGTGTGTGTGTGTGTGTGTGTGTGTGTGTGTGTGTGTGTGTGTGTGTGTGTGTGTGCATGCATGCTTATTTTACTTGCTGTGATAAGTACACCCTCCACAGTTCATTGATGTAAATTTGAGTAATGGGAAATTGCAAAACAGTGGCATGAAATTTAGTGTCAGCATTCACTAACAGAACGGAAAGCTCACTGATGGTTACTAGTTTTCTAGTGGTTTTTAGCAGTTAATTTTGGTACAGTTAAAAAGATGTATGCTTAAGAAGATGTGTTTGTTGTACCATAACTAAGACACAGCAGCAATGCACACACACACACACACACACACACACACACACACACACACACACACACACACACACACACACACACACACACACACACACACACACACACACACACACACACAAAGAGGAGAAAAATATTTCTATATATTTCTGTATCCTGTATTTTTTCATGTCCCTGTAGACAGCCAGGCAAACCAAACATGCCATGTATGCTTACACACTACTAAATAGTTAAAATGCTATATATGCTATATATGCTATATATCTGAAACATGTCTTACTGTAAGTAATAGCAAACAACCACAAGGGTGCTGAGCTATAAGAAGGATTCATCAATATTTCAAAACATTCAAAATAATTTATAGAGTAGTAAGAATTGTTTATGGTTTTAATGGCAGTGAAACCTGAAGATCGCTTCAGTATATCTTTGCATTTCTACTCCCATTACAATAATATGACAAAATGAATATCAATATATAAAGCATGATTAAATGAAGATAAATATTTTGTGTCCGTAGTCAAACTGACATGATGCAAAACAACAGACCTCATGTAACACTCTCCAAATCAGTGTTTACACGAATAGAATTTTTCAATAGAAAAATATGAACTTATTGCTATGCTAAAAATAAACTAAGCCAAACTGAAATGTATTTATTCAAATTCAGTCGTGTAACGAAAGAGTTCAGGGGTAAAAATAGGTCCTAATAGAAGAGTGATTTAAAACAAGTGGAGGTCTAAAAGAGAATTTGTGCTGGAAGAAATATGTATTATATATGTATGTATATAAATGTGTGTGTGTGTGTGTGTGTGTGTGTGTGTGTGTGTATTTATATATAATATATATATATAAAATAATTTGTTACAGAAAAAATAAAAATAATAATCCCCAGTGCTTTAAAATATGTACAAAAAAAGAAAGAAAAGTTTTTCAAGTGACTTTGAGTGTAATAGTCTGTAGTCTATTTATGAGCCAGTTTCCGCTTCACCTCTGAAGTAAACAACGAAGCAAAGCACTCACTTTAAATTGCTGTTCATGTTTTTTTGTACACAAACACACACCTACACACCCTCCCAAATCAGATAGTTTGGGATGACTCAAGGTTAGCTCTCTTTCCTTTGACCTGTACAGAGCACAATGCTGAATCAATCACCACTCCCATGGGGTTCAAATATTGATCACTCTGTTGGGTCCATATGGGTCCATCATAATTACTGTCCACCAACAAGAAATGTCAGGTTCAGGGGAGTGGATGGACTCTGTATGGTCTCCTCTTCATATACAAGATTACAGTAGAGGACCAGTGAAATGCACATTTTGTTTGGGATTATATGATTGATTATTTCCTAGAATTTTGTATATTCATTGATACAACTCTGTCATGGAAGTTAATGCCATGCTGTATCTACTGCCTGCTCTGTCTGCTGTCTGTGTCTCAAGGGAACCATGTCCCCAAAGACAAGTGACAGTGATTGCTCATTGATCATTGAGCTGCCATATATGTCTATCCATCTCAGCAGTTATACAAGAAGAAATATATAACCCGTGTACAGCAGATAATCAACGGCAACCTGCTTTGGTTTGGATAAATACAGTGAATGAGATTCATAGACACACAACGCCCTCTGCTGGTCAGCTTTAGAATAGGTTTTAGTACATTTTGACAGACTTACAGAACATTAACTATATTATGCTGTCAGACAGAGAGACAAAATAGTTTTACCAAAATGTCGACTTGTTCTAACCTATTCGTGATCTTTAATCACACAATTATATCTTACTGACATTATTACCGTTTAATATATAACTGACTTACTATTTCATAATGAGGGATTATCTTAAAATTGACTTATATCATAGTTATGTTATATTTCCTGACAGGTGAATTTTATCTGCTTGGTCTGAACACATATCCCACTGGAAAAAAGCGCAGGAAAGCATAGAATCAGCATCAAAAATCCTAAATTATCGCTATCGGACACTTTGCCATTTCAATAGAACGGGATTCCGCACATCCACTAAATGAGTATCTAGCCCCACTGCCCTCAGGGTGCAGGTACAGGGCTCTGAGGTGCAGGAGGGCCCGCTTTGGAAGAAGCCTGATTCCCTCAGTCATTAAGTACCTTAACAACAGACATCGCTGAGTGTTATTTTGAATGTTTATGTTTATGTTGTGTGTGCCAAACAAGTGCAGTGTTGTGGAAAAGAATTTCCCCTTTGGGGACAATAAAGTATAACAGTATAAAAGTAAAATGTACAGCTAACTCCTGGATTATAGCACCTCTGTAGATTGTTTAGATCAATACACAAATCATCATGTATTAATACTAATATTAATAATATAGATATTCTGAAATGGGTTCTTCTTCTTTTACACTTTCATTTTGTGGTGTTAAGTCATTTAAGTGCTTTTTACTGTACTTGCTTTAATTTACATGATCTTTTGGCCAAAGGAAGCTGCTATGAGGTACTTCATCACCTGCTGGAACAGACCCAGGACATGCTGGAGGGATTAAATGTCACAATACTGATGTGAGAAATTCTGGGGATCCCTGAGAAGAACATGGAATATGTACAGTAGGTGGATGTAATGTTTGGACTCAACTTGTCAGCCTGTTATAGAGCTGCTTTGAGAATTTTAATTCATAACATATAATATCTACAAATATAAAATAAAGTTTATTGACAAAATCAAACATAAATATCTATACAAAAAGAGAATATAATTATTTGTGTATTTATTTTAATATGGCCTCTCATTTACTGAAGTCCATCACCTCCAGAAAATCTTATTCTTTTCTCTAATCCTTTTTTTTTGTTGTTGATAATGCTGATACTATTCCACACTTCCTTCTTGTGTGATTCCTCTAACTCCTTCTTCCCAGACTCCACACAGGCAGCTCACTCGAGCCAGGTGAGGTGCAAAAACCACCTCTAATCGGCGTGCAGCACTGGTCTGCTCCCCTGATCTTAAACAGCGCTCCTGTCTCCTCAGCATGAGACGCACCATCACCTGATTGGCCCAAGTAATACCCAGAGCAGGAAGCACCTTACTATCCACCAGTCTGTATAGGGCGCAAACAAACAGGCATGATACACAGGTATAAGCTTTTACTACCTGTATCCACTTACACTTAGGAGAGAAAATATGTATTTTCTTACTGAAGACAACTCACCCGTAATCACAGCGGCCTGGGTTTGGTCCATCTACAACGTCTGACACCTAATGAATGGGGATAATGATTAGGAAATTTCCAATATTTTTACTCGTCATTACTGTGTCTTTGATGTGCTGCAAAAGTACTACTTTAAAATCGAATCTCTGAACAAGGCTTTACTGTGATCAACAAAAGAAAAAAAAAAAATCCACCCTTTTCTGTACTGCTTGCCGTACACACGGTTGTGGGTGACCTGGAGTCTATACCAGGGGACTCAGGGCACAAGGTGTGAGGCTACCTGGATGGAGTCAACCCATCGTAGGGCACAATCACACATACAAACACACACACTCACACAGTTTAGAGATAAGACTACAATACATGCCTTTGGACTTGGGGAGAAAACCAGAATTCCCGGAATATCATGCAAGCTCCAAGCACACAAGTCAGAGACAATGAATCGATCCAACAACAGAGGTTCAAGGCAAATGCGCTAAGCACTGCTTATTTACACATACTTAAAATATTATTCTTTTTCTTTTAAGCTTTAATCGCTCATATTAATGTTATTATTTACAAATGTAGGATTCTTTTTTATTTACAAAAAATGTGTGCATGTGTGTGTGTGAGAGAGAGAGACCTGGTTAATGCAGAAGACTGGTGCACTGTATGTATGACTGAGTCTATGCAGTGTGGCGGAGAAGGCCAGTAGGTGACGTGCTCTCTCTATGGCCTCATCAGCCTGAAACTCACTACGAAACAGAGCAGCCACTGAGTCCACCACAATGAGGCGCACTAGACCTCGCTCCAGTAGTGTGCGCACTCGCTGGGTCACACACATCTGCAGGGCTTCCTGTAGAAACACATATACCAACACATCACCGTGATCAGAAATATTAGTGCTAATTATTTTCATGTCTTTATAGCAGCATGAATATCGTAGAACGTACTATAAGAGGCGCAACCAGGATCACAGCTTTCACACAAAAATGGATTCCTTTTTTTTATACAATTTTTTTTAATTTGTCTAGTTTATACATACCGTTGCCAAGCTCATGTTTAATTACAGATATTCAGAATGGGATAAAAGTTTACACACTTAGTGCCGATTATGTACAGAAATACTTCTATAAGGTTGAGAGATGAAATTCTGCTAAATCCTGGTGACCCTAGGACAGCTCCTCTTACCAGGTCTGCAGTGTGTTCGATGTAGATGTTGTCACTGAAGCGGATGGCACGGATCACAGCCGGTGGAACATCTGGGCGAAGCCGAGACTGCTGGGTAATTAGTTGCCTCAACCTTTTGATGGGAAAAGGGTCCTCAGTGCATATATATACAGCTCCTGTTCACAAATGACAAACAATCAGACATATTTCTGTCAAACTTAGCAAACATTCTTGGTATTTCTTGACTATGTATTGATATACTGTGTGGTTGCAGTTATTTGTAAGGTATAATTTGATTTATATTCAGTGTTTGAAAATCCCGATCAACAACAAGGTGGTAAGGTGCTTGATTTTAACTCCATTTAGATGTCAATCTACATGTTTGCATTAATATAGTCAATTCGAATATTAAGTAAAAATTCCAAGTTAAATAGTTAGTGATCAGCAACCTAGCCATTACTGTATCATTCAGACAAAAGAAACCCTAAGGTTCTAGTCTTACCTGCACCGAGTCCCCCATGCTCACGTGAATACTGAACAGACAACGAGAGCTGCAGACCGAACTGGGTCTTTCCAGCAGCACTTTCGCCTGCTAACTCCGTTATCCCATGCAATGGAAGTCCACCACTCAAGAGATCATCCAAAACAGGACAAGCAAAGGAAAGCTTATGTCCAGGCTCCAGAGAGGGAAATTCTCCAAGTGTTAGCTGTAAAGCTGTAAAGAGCATGTCAGAAGATGTACATCAAATAGGAATATTTTGCAAGCATCTGTTTGGTTTCATAAAATTTAACTGTATAAAGAAATGTACTTTCTCAGAAACATGCTGCATGACACACCCTGAGATTATAATATTTACTTGCTCTACATCAACTTTCTTTAAGACATTTAACTCTTTGTAACAGCTGCCAAGATCGGAGAAGTTCTAAGAAACTAAATCAATCACCTTGCTTGGGGATTTTCTTCTATCTTAAACATACAGTAAACATTAACATCTATTCCTGTTAATCATATAAACCGATATGATCATGGGAATCTAGACATGTAAATAAAGAGGGCTTTGTGTACCTTCTGCATAACGGCTCTATAAAGGAGATGTCAGAGCACAGAAAACAAATATGTCACTCCTTTATTCCCAGTTTGATTGTTGTAAACATTGTATTATGATTTTATTAATCATGATATCGGTATGTCATGTTTTATCGGTATAGGTTTTGTTTAAAACAAAATCAATTCACTGCTCTTATCTATAAGCTGTATGGAGATTAGGACACATCTGGGAGGTATTCTTTATTGTTAGGAAGCAAGAGGCCTGTAAAGTCAGTTTGTCTTCAGTGTGACTAATTACTGTGAAATAAACTATACCCGATTTGCCTATTAGATTAAGTGCATTTATATGAAACTTTGGTTTGCCTTACAGTTATAGTACATGTGCTGTTATACTAAATAGAATGTTATACTAAATAGACTATAGTACATTCGCTTAAGTGTCTGGGGATGTAGCTCAGTGGTAGAGAGCATGCTTTGCATGTATGAGGTCCAGGATTCAATCCTCTGCATCTCCGTGGGCGCTATTTTAAAAGTAGCTCGGTACAGCATTAACTGACCTGTTTAAACACCACTGAACACTGTAAAGACCTTTAACTGCTCAGATGTAATTCTCTCCCAGTTGGAAGTCAGTCACTAAATTGATCAGATAAACAGTGTTCCAATATTGGTGATATTTAATATAACATCACCTGGACATTTCAATGTCAGTATCATGCCACGTGTACTTAAAATGGCAATTCTAGCAATAGCTCACTACACTGAAACTGTTATTACACTCAGTACAAGCTGTCAGTCAGTCTGTGTGTTGGCATGGCATGGCAACACAGTGTCATGTTCAGCTGTGGCATTTTTTAATTTTATGGAGTAAAAAGCTGTCTGTCTTATGGAGTAAAACAGTAAAATCTGTCTGTCTTTTTTCTTAAAGATTAAAAGTTTATTTTTGTCCGTTACAGAGGTTTGACACTTTAATAATAGTTTAATAGAGTGCTTGTCATCCGCAAGGCCAACTGCATTGTGGATGACCCCACACATCCCTCACACACACTCTTCACCCTCCTGAAGCATTCGGACCCTCACGATCAGACTGTGTAACAGTTTCTTTCCACAATAAGCCATCAGGCACCTCAATAACTGAACTGAACTTGACCGAGCACAATACACACACACACACACACACACACACACACACACACACACACACACACACACACACACACACACACACACAATCAACTGTATGGACTGCAAATGACCCACGCCAAATACACACTCTTCCAATTTACATCCATGTCTACAGCACCATCATATCAAACTGTTTACATGCTGTTTTGCACACTATTTTTGCTCTTTGCACATGCTGTCTCACATTTCAGTCGATTGCTGTTTTGCACAACACTTTACATTACCTCATGCAACTGCTGCTATAATACTGTATAAATTACAATATTTACACTGGTCTGTGCTGCTTTTGTGTAATGTCTTGTATTTGTTGTCCTACACTGTATTTTCTCCTGCACCATGTTTCTGTCTTGTCCTGCACTGTCTGCACCAGGTTGCACAGATGCACTTTATGTATCTAGGACTAACTTACTAAGTCCTTATAGCTCTGTCTATGTTTTATGTAACACCATGATCCTGAAGAAACCTTGTCTCATTTCACTGTGTACTGCAACAGCTATATATTGTTGAAATGACAAAAGCTTCTTGACTTGTCTTGCATCAATGCGAAGTCGTGCGTTGCCTCTGAACATCTTGCTCAGACACGTGGGGATGTAGCTCAGTGGTAGAGCGCGTGCTTCGCATGTATGAGGTCCAGGGTTCAATCCCCTGCATCTCCATATGAGTGACTTTTTAAGTGCAATGGGCTGCTGATCAGAATGTCTTGAAATCCCAGCATCATTCCACTTTCTCATACTAATAAAGAATGTGGTGCAGCGTCTCTGTAAAGCACGTTTACCTGTCACAGGTGGGAGTGGGCGGTACAGAGCGGCCACTGCACTGTGCACCAGCTGGACCTCAGAGTCACTCAGGTGAAGAAGTCTCTGCAGATCAGGAGCAGGAAGACTCAGAATCTTTTTCGCTGAGTTCAAATTGGCTGAAAAGATTTCGATCAAAATAATCAAATAATAACACTGCAGAAGTTAATCATCATCATAAACCACAGCGTTACTTCATGTCGTCTCACGTGTGTAGCTGGACATGTGTGTAGCTGGACATGTTTGTACCTTTCTTTAAAGCAATAATAATCCTTGGATTCAGTTCCAGTTTCTCCCAGTCCATTGTATCTCATGACTCTCACTTAAAGTCTGGTGTTATGCATATTTAGAGTCACAAACCTTAGAGAAGTATGTAAAAAAAAAGTAATAGTATTTTGGTAGTGTATTTAGTATCTTCTCTAGGTGAGAATCAACCATAAAACACCTGCCAAAATAAAAGTCCTTGTACGTCTAAACTTATAAATAAATAAATAATAATAAACAAACGTATTTACTAAAATATATTAGAAAAAAAGGTATTTGGTAAAATATTGATACGTTTCTTAATCATATCTTATGTACTTAAGCAAACTGAAAAAAGTGCGGCTGGTAGTGTCTTTAGTATTTCCAGGTTAGAATCAACCTTTCAACACACGCCAAAATAAAAGTCCCTGTATGTCTAAACTTAAAAAAAATAAAAAAAAATAAACAAATGTATTTATTAAAATGTATTAGAAAAAAATGTTGTTTCATAAAATATTGATACGTTTCTTAATCTGAAGCAAACTGAAAAAGTGCTCGATTTACATTTTACTACGAAGTACGTCAATGGTATACGCCAGTACAGGGGTGTGTATTCTTGTTAATTCGTTAGATTGCCACATATCATCACACGCGTATAAAATGATACTTTTACTACTAATAATACGTATATAACATAAAAACTATGTTCACTATTAAATTTGTTCACAACAAATCGATTCTATAGACTAAATTTTTTCCTTATACACCCCTACTGAGGCAAATTTTCCTTCTTCCTTCTTTAACTGTATTGCGTCTGAATGAAAGCAACCAACTGACACTAAAACAAAATGTTTCAACGGTATTGAGTTATTCTGTTTTGAGTTCATACAGGATGGATAATCAATAAAGTCTTTCGAAGACACTGCTTTGTAGCTTTTACTTCTGTGCTTGGTGAGTGGCTAACTAACAGAAGAGCATCACTTTGTGTTCTATTAGCAAAAGCTAGGAGGGAAAGCTAACAGCTAACTTTACGGCTGGGGTCAGTTTATAATATAATGTTCGTTAGGGTGATAAATAACAGCATAAGTACAGATAAGATAAAAGATAACCCATAATAACAAGTTTCTGAGTGAGATTAAAATAAACTAAGGTTAAAATTCCAGCTAGCTTTAACGCTGGCTATGTTTACATACACGGTTAATATTAAAGCATACAAGCAACGGTCAGAAATAAACCGTTTAAACTGGTCATAATAATCATTAATAAACCATCTTGCGGATATGAAATATGTTGAAGTACAGATAAGGTCACTGACTAGTGAGACTTTACTGCATTAGTGGGACTGTAAGCCGTGCTGTGGTGTAGCTGAGCGGCATAATAGAGCTTCCTGTAGACCAGACAGCATGAAGGCATCGTTTCGAATCCCAGGCTGTGCGCATGTTGTTGAATAACCCCATAAGCTTTAAAGAGTATACTTGTTTTTTTTAGGATGTTGATATTAATTAGGTATAAGATTGATTATGACTTATCTGTTTTAAACGTTATCTATCCTAACTTAAAGTACAGCTCGTGTCCATTGTTTTATTGTACTTAGATATTAAGTGTAAGTTTTGTGTTTCCAAATCTGTAATCATATTTTGTCAAATATATTAGAGGAAACCCGTGATTCAGACGTACATAGCTGTAAACCGTAAACCTTGACTTGATGGTGTACTTTGCTTCCTTCTCAGGTGTCTACCAGCATCTCCTCAAGAGTCAGGATGAGTGCGAGGCAGTGTAAGAACTGCGGTGGAGCAGATATAGACATAGACCAGGCACGTGGAAGTGCTGTGTGCACCGCCTGTGGTTCTGTACTTGAGGACAACATCATTGTCTCTGAGGTGCAGTTTGTGGAAAACAGCGGAGGAGGAGCGTCTGCTATCGGACAGTTCGTGTCTGCTGATGGTACGTCACTGCTATGTATCTTGGAATGAAAGTCTGTTATGGGAAAATAATCAGCGGCAAGGTGCTGTGATCTACCTTAATGTGAAAGACCTGTTACCAAAATGAAGATGATTGTACGACTACAATTTTCTATTAATTAACAAACACCACATAATACTTAGAATTCATTTAGAATATTTTTTATTGCTTTGGATTGATACAAAATCTGCAAAATCTGCTTTCCCGAAGACTTTTCTGTGTCCGTTGATTAAAAGTGACAGCTTTATTTCCTGTTACAAAGTTTTGACATGATAATGATATCTTATTAGATAAGAGCGTTAACATGAACTGGCAGCATTCATTAGTCTCTGGATTGCAAGCATGTCACCTGCCTGTGGGGATGTAGCTCAGTGGTAGAGCGCATGCTTTGCATGTATGAGGTCCAGGGTTCAATCCCCTGCATCTCCAGGAGTGAGCTTTTAAGAGTTAAGTAAGGCATTGGTTTGCTGTTTAAATCCCAACACCATCAGCTGCCAAGTCCCTTTACCTTCAACCTCAAGTCAGTTAATCAAATGAGGTAATTGTACAACATTTAGTTCTGGATCACTATTTTGATTGTTCCAACAGTGCTGATATTTAATATAACACCACTGGGGCATTATACTGTCTTTATCATTCCACAGTCAACAGTGTGTGTTTTATAAAAGCGGTAGCACACATGCAGTGATGTCGTTGTAGTGAATGCGGGCACCGCCGTGCGTAACTGCCTCAGAATTACGGCTTGCGTCATATTGCTTATTATATTAAACTTACAAATAATCGTTTTGTTTTTGAAGACCATATTATTTTCTGTTTTGAATAATGTATTGCTTGATGTGGCTGTTGTACAAAAATGGAAGCCTTTGATTTGTCACACATACATAACAGCACAGTGAAATTCTTTTTTTTGCATATCCTAACTTTGGAGGTTGGGGTCTGACATGATGCAGCACCCCTGGAGCTGAGAGGGTTAAGGGTCTTGCTCAAGAGCCCAACAGTGGCATAAACCCCAATTCTCTGATTAACAACCTAGAGCCTTAAACACTCACTGAAAACAGTCATTAGAAAACAAAAGGACATGACAGAACCAAAAAGTTCTATGAATATGCTAAATTTAAACTCACCCATCCTTACATGTGCCAGCCCCCATTCCTGATACATCAGTGTAATAACAGTAAATACAGTAACACTTCCTCTTACATAGTTAAGGCGAGCAATTTTTTTTATCTATCCCATTTCTTAAAGAAACCCTTTAACAATAAGACTGTGCAGCAAAGCTCAGTGATGCATTTAAGCAGCCAGATCACAGTCCAAGTCTATATAATAGCCATATCCTTCGCCATGGTTTAATTGCACGCCACAAGTTCATGAAAATTCATGAATTAAAAGCATTAAAAATCCATATTCTATTTATTAAATAAAGTAAAGCCAGGTGTAATTTTGTCTGTTTAAAGAAGGTAACAGAAAAAAAGCTTGAACAGTATTGCACAGAATATTTGTGTAGTTTCATAATGATCAACAGCATGACATACCACATTTTATGAAGCAGTTAAATGACACCGTCAACTAATGTAATATATAGACAAATAATTCTGTATTGTAACAGATTAACACTATAGTCAGATGTGTAGCTAAGACATTACTAGTCAAAAGCTTAGACACCTGATTCAATGTATTTGTTACCAAAATCCAGTGCAGGCTGACACAAAATATTAGAAATTTCATTTTATATTTAGATTCTTTTGTTTCACATTTGCACATATTGCATATTGGAGTACAGTCAAATACTTGCCTTGCTTTTCTTGTTCCACAGAATATTGATCCACATTAAGTATAATGTAGGGAAACAATTCTGGCGATGTACATGTATTTGGTGTTTCTAAAGAAAAGGTAATGTTATGCTTGGCAGCATTAATACAGAGGAAGCAGTGACTTTTTTTTTTCTTGGGACTTCGTCTGCATTTTCTTTCTGTGTCTGCATTTTATTATTATTATTATTATTATTATTATTATTATTATTATTATTATTATTATTATTATTAGTATTAGTATTATTAGTATTATTATTATAAAGCCTGTTATATACCTTGATGAATATGAGCTATTGAGTGTAAACAGAAATCTACAAGAGATTTATTTTTATTTCCCTTTTTGGTATTTTGTGTAAATCCTTGCACTTATGTAAAGACTGAGATAATGACTTAATGCCCCTCATCCTCAGCTTTAGACATTAATATCCTAATATCCATTAGTTCATGTTACCATCTATTTTATATGCTAGAATCAGAATCAGAAAGAGTTTTATTGCCAGGTATGTTTTCACATACAGTACAAGGAATTTGTTTTAGTGACAGAAGCTCCACAGTGTAACAGCTTAGTCTATAAACAGTCATTCCCTGTCTAGCTTCGTCATGTCACTAAAACACTGCAAAGTCACCTGTCCTTAAGACGTTCCTGTGTCCGAGTGTTAAAAGTGACAGCTTTATTTCTGACTGTTACAAAGCTTTGACGTGATAATGATAACTTATTAGAACCTGTGGGCTGCCATACAGCCTGCACTACTCTCAGTTTTGCAGTAGGTTTAATGTAATTTGGGGATGTAGCTCAGTGGTAGAGTGCATGCTTTGCCTGTATATAGTCCAGGGTTCAATCCCTTGCATCTCCAGCTGCATGTCTTTAAGGGTAACTCCCACCATGTGTGTGGATGGAGTTTGCATGCTTTCCTTGTTCCCCAGGAGACAAACCCAGGCACTCCAGCCCTAACCAGTCCAAAGACGTGCATTGTAGGTTGAACGGCGTCTCTAAATTGGCTGTAATGTATAAGCTGTATGCACTGGCATTCTCTCCAGTGTGTTGTGTTAGGAGGCAGAGATGAAATATCACACCACTTTTTTCTACTAAGAGCCACCAGATGGAGTCAGTGCAAAAGTACAGCCTGAATAATGCTTTCCTTTGTGCTGCTTAATGATTGGATCATGATTATAGGCAGTCTTAACACACACATACTTTGTAGCCTTGAAAATCTGATCATGTTTGAGCTCAGCATGTTCTTTTGTTAAGAACAATAATCAGGCTTTTTCTGATGTAGAGAATGGAACGTTTCATATTTCAGGTGTATTCTTATGTGCATAAAGAAGCATCTATATATGCTGAAATTCATACGCTACATTTGTATACTGATTGTGCAGTTAGAAAGTGGCACAGTGCGTATATTCTCTACACTTATACAAGGATACTCAGGAACAGAGACTGATATCAATAGCGATATGATGAGTGGTCATGATAAACCAACAGACTAGCTAATAGCAGCTAGGTGAATTGCTCTCTGATAAGCCAGGACATGTGTTTTGTTCAATTTTATTCCACTGCAGGTCCTACGAAGGCCCCAATACTTGGAACCGGCTTCCACACAAGTCTTGGGAAGGAATCACGTGCTCAGACACTTCAGAACGGTGAGCATGTAACCCTTTAGTTCTTAGGACTAATGTTCTGTTTCTGATTGGCTTTTTAACTCAAATTTCATGTTCTATACATCACTATGTTACTATGCTCTATAATCATGTACTTACTTACGGTTCCACGCAGAAGTTTTCACCCCTTTCTACACTGTATAATGAATCTGTATGTGAAATGATCTTAATTGTGATTATATGCTCAGAAAGACAGCACATCATATTAAAGTAAGTGCAACATTAATTAACATATAAAAAACATAGGTAATGTCTGCACCAGTATTCAGCTCTGTTGGTGTGAGCCCCATGAATTATTATTTTGCAACTAAATGCCAGAATTAATAAGTGCCACATTAGGTAGGTCATTAAAAATCTGGAGACATCAACAGCTCATATGGGGGACGTTTTTAACCTAGACACTCTACAAAGCTTTATCAATGACTAGAAAAAAAATAAGACGTAGTAAATAAAAAAGGTCTGATGAAGCAAAATTTTTACCATTTTGTCCTTTGTGAGTGCTCATCACCCTGAGAACATCTTCCCATGTGGTGGTGCTAGAACTGCGAACTTTGAGGGAATGCTTTTCATCATCAAGACCTTGGAAATAGGTCTGGGTCAATACCAAGATGAATTAAGTCAATTAATGTTCAATCCAAGAAGAAATCCTGTTCCTAGAAAGTCTAGGGCAGAGGTTCCCCTTCTTAGGAGGGTAACAACTTTTAAACCTATAAACCCCAAACTTACTGGAAAAATCTTTGCTGGAGTGGTTCAAAAAAGACATTTGGCTGCTATTTATTACATAAGATATATTTAAGTTATATTTAGTCTAGTGACTGAGACTTTTGCTCCACTAGGAAATTCAGAAGAGAAAGACAGTGTGTGTGTGAGAGAGAGAGAGAGAGAGAGAGAGAGAGATTGCTAGAATCCAGCCAAAAAGCCAAATTTACTTCATTGTGGTGATGTAATCCACCTGATACCTTCATGTGAGTCCAGGTTGCAGTGGCCGTGCCCGTTAATCCCGTGACACGTGCAGCATGAAAATCACTCAGTGCACTGACTGGCCTGAGAAGTGTGAACACAGTAAAGTACAGGGTCAGCAAACAGTGGCTACAGAATCAGAACAGATGGATTATGTTCTTCAAAGCTTTCTGGGTTATTTTTAGTGTTTGGCACGTTGACGCTACACTTGGGAGCTGAGGCATGAATTCCACCTTTTCATCTGTCTCTGTCCATTCCACATCTGCTTTAATACTCGACTATGATACCTGATTCCCACTACCAGGAACAGATGCTTTAGAAGCCTAGCACCAAAGTGCTTATGTGCTTTTTTTTTAAAGAAGAAAACTATGCAAATCAGATTACTGACCAGATTGTGCACCATACGTTTAAATGTTCATTTCAATAAACTAATCACACCACCATACTGTGGGATTTCTCTGGACTGTTATATTAGACGTGTCAAATGAATTACCCTGGTGTGGTGAGTGTGTGAGCAAACACGTGAATATGTTGAGAGAAAGCGAAACGAGGCTGCAGATGGTCTTACTCCAGGGACAAAAACAGCTGTCTTTCTGCCCAGAGAAGCTCAGGGGGCCTGTCTAAATGTGCACCATTCTCATGACATCAGTGCTACTAGAAAACTAAACACCTGCATGTGAAGTCATGCTTCATGTTGATATGTGTGTGCGCACACACTCCTGTGTTTGACTAAAATCATGTATGCGCCTGTATCCTGTCTCTAGGGAAACGACAAATACACAGCCTGGGCAGCCAGCTGCAGCTGAACCAGCACTGCTTAGACACAGCCTTCAACTTCTTCAAGATGGTCGTGAGCAAGCATCTGACAAGAGGGCGCAAGATGGCCCACGTCATAGCTGCCTGCCTCTATCTGGTGTGCCGAACAGAGGGCACCCCTCGTATCCTTACTCATGCTGTCAATTATATGTTATGAGCAAAAATGCATTCATAGCTACCATGTTCCGTGCAAGACGTTTATTTCCATCAGGTTACAATTTACTTTCAAAGCCTGATCACCAAAAACTACATGAGGATATAAAGAGGTTTTTGTCCTAATCACTGCAACAATTTACCAAAGTGAAACATACGTAATATGTAACGGAACCCTGAGGGCAATTCTCAAATTCAACCAATAAACACTTAAAATATGTCACTATGAATTCATGAGACATGAGAGAATATCTTATCAATTCCTGCCCATATGTAGTTTACCAAACCTTGTAACAGGGATTTCCAACTCAATTTCTACTGGGACCAAATCAGCATTTTTGCTGATTTTTTTATATGCTGTTAATTAATACCAATAATCTAGGCTCTGATTGTAGCAGAGGATGTTGCTAGGACAAAGAAAGGCAACAGAAACTGTTTTATGGGCACAATTAGTATAGTATATGTATAGTATATGTATAAAATTATAATAATTATGATTTAAAATAAATATATACATATTAAAATGAACTATTTATAATAATAATATATATAATTTGTATATGTGATTTAAAATCTCACAAGGGCTTAGTTTTGCTCTATAGCCAAATGGAAGTGGGCACCTGATCTCACAGCCATATGTAGTTCTTCCCCAAACTGTTTCCCTTCACTGGAACTAAGAAGCCCAAACCTGTTCCAGCATGATAATTTTGCACAAAGCAAACACAATGAAGGTTTATCAGGTTTGGAGTGGAGTGTCCTGCACTTTTCCAGCCCCACTTTATGTTAGGTGGAATGCTGAGTGCACACCAGGCCTCCTTGTCCATATACTGTATAATGTGTGATGGTCAGGTGTCCAAAAACCTTTGGTCCGTCTTTAGTCTCATGCGGTTCTTGTCGTCAGTCTTCAACTTTTTTTGTCTTTACACTAGGCGATATGTTTAACAACGAATCACTCTAAAGGCCTCAAATCCTTTATTAGAGGCAGATCTGACTTGAGTCAAGTGCAGCAGATAGGTGCTTAAAAACAATTTTGATTGTCCAAATGTGAGCCAACCTGGTGTTCACTACACTTTAGATATGGTGTAAATTTTAGATCATGTGAAAAGGTTTCAGTGTGATTCTGTACAAGTTTGAGCAAGATAAGTGAAATGAGGCACTGGGGAGTGTTTATCCTTCAGGCCCCAAGTATGACACCTTGTCTGTAGCTTCACAATAGAATTCTTACAATTTCTTGCAATTATATGGAAAATTAAACACTTCCATGTGTAATTCGATGCACATTGACTATGATGGTAATCCATAACAAACAGTTCTTTGCTCTTAAATTAGATTTAATTTTAAGCTTGATTTTCCAATAACGTTGATGGATATATGAGCGTTGTTTAATAAAGTGTTTTATGTGAAAACACATCACCATCTGCCCTTAGGCTTTCATTGTAATTGATTTCATGTAAGCGGGATTATTTTTATTTCATCAGTATATGGAAATGTAAAAATGATGCTCTGTGGCAATTTCATGTATCCTACAGATGCGATAGATTCATTGGAAAAACACTGGCATGCTGTATTTCATTAATGATACAGGAAGAATAAAAAAATCAGTTTATCATGTGGAGAGCCTGTGGGATGAGTGTGACAGGATTATGATTATTCTGAGTTGTTCTGCTGAGTAAACTATGGTGCACAGACCATCTGCTCAGTTTCCTCTCAGGAATGATGGCAGAGGTAATATTCTCTTTTTTCTCTGATGCACCCGAGGGTTACAACAGAGTTTATAACAGTTAAGTAAGGAATAAAACCCTTCACGGTAAGAGGATACAGGAAAATAACCCACAACGGTTATAATTTCAAATGGTACAACATTTATTAATGAGCAGCATGTCATAATTTTATTTCTTTAAATTATACAGATTCTTATAGTTAGCTTTAATGTTGCGGAACATCCGCAAATAAGGAAGTTGGGTAAACTGATTAAATCCATTGATTCTTCTAAAGTACCTCTTTTAATGTGCATTATTCATTATTATTTGAAAGGAAAATGTAACCTTTTAGTGCCTGCATTCGGGTTATGATATAAAGTAGAGAATGATGTCTAACTGATGACATCTTGCCAGGAAGTTCAGCCTCCTTACATCTGCTTTTCCTTCGTTTTCTTCTTTTCTTTCTGATGGAAAGCTTGTCAGTTTTTTTTTTCACACTGACAACAAGCCGTTCTATTCTTCTGCTGCACACCTGCTCAGCGTTACATCACACACATCCACATACTCATATGCACGCAATGCCCTGTATCTCTGTCCCACCCTGGTCCCTGAACTGTTGTGATGAAACACTGAGTTGGATTTGATTACGTCAGGGTGAGGCTGCCTGCCCCTGAGGCCTGGGAAGGGCTCATTCGATAGAAGGGCTTAACCTCTGCTAAGCTCAGCTTTAGCACAAGCCACAGTTCCATTTCAGACTTTGCTGTGTGTAAAATGCTGATAAGACCAACCCCTTATTTAAACTCTGCGAAAGGTATCTAACTCCCAGTATTTGCCTAAACATTATGCAGAATTCCATTGGTAGCTCTAAAATACACCCTACTGCAGTAAAGGGTTATCCTTATCAAAATCTCCAGTGTAATTACTGCCCTTAGACTGATCGACTTCACTACTTTTTGTTAAGACAGGATCAACCTTTCTTTTTTCAGTGGTACTAATCTCTCCCTAATGTCCTTAGAGGGCATTAGTCACCATGGAGACATATACCACCGGTGTCTGTACGGTTTTATGAACGCGGGTCAGGTGAGCCAGGACAGATGGACAGGAACAATCCATCCTCACTGTAAGAATCAAATTTTGCTTTAGGCCTCAGAGGGTGCAGTGGTGATTTAGTGAAATAGGTGAAAAAGATTAAACGATTAAGATCTTTATCTAATGTGACAATTAACTAAATCAGTTAATTGTCACAGATTTGCATTAATGACTGGGTAAAGCCAGGCGGTGTAGACATAATAAAACTTGTTAGCCCTGTCTCTTGATTAGGAGCACTGCCTGTCTCTTCTTGTTTTTTGTTTTTAATCCTTCCTTAACTCATCTGCAGACATGCTCCTGGACCTGAGTGATCTTTTACAGGTTGGCTTTCACTTTTTTTTTATAATCCTTCAATGATGTGAATCAAAACCAGACGGGACTCAGGGATATGGTCATGTAGCTGATACATATTTAGATCTTTTAAAACACATTATAAGATGACGAGGAACAAACAAAAGAAACGATTATGTACAGCCGTGACATTAATACCACGAACAGGTGAAGCGAATAACATTAATAATCTTTTTATAGTGGCATGTGTTAAGGGGTATGAGATGTTAGGCATCAAGTAAACAGACAGTTCGCAAAGTTTTTGAAAACAGGAAAAATGGGGATGCATATGGGTCTAAACTGCATCTCCAAATCAGCAAGTTCTGGGGTAGGGTCTGTTTAATATTAGGGATACGGTAGCTTAGTGGTTAAGGGTATATATATCTAATAATAATCTTGAATTTTTTATTCTGTTAATTCTTTTTCTTTTATTATTCGTTATTTCTTTTATTATTCCTTATATTTACCTTCTGCTCTATGTTTATGTTCTGTAAAGCTGCTTTGAGACAATGTCTATTGTAAAAAGCGCTATACAAATAAACTTGAATTGAAAAGGTGCTGGAGTGCTACTTAGAAGGTTGTGAGTTTGAATCCCAGGTCCACTGCTGGGTCCTTAAGGCACTTAACCCTCAATTGCTTAGTTGTATAACATGAGATAAATTGTAAGCTGTTCTGGATAAGGGTGTCTGCCACATGCTGTAAACCTTAGGCTCATGGCTGATCAGTGTGTGGATGGATCGGTTACATAATTATGCACCTCTCTTATTTCTGTATACACTGTATTATAGAATTTTAGAATAGAAATCAAAACTAAAACAAACCTAAAACAAATGAAATTAATCACTGTTGATGATGACAGTTATACACAATGTTGCTACGCATGCAGCCATTTGGAAATCCTTCACAAAGCTCCTATAGATGCTGACTGCTTGTCGACTGCTTTTTCCCCCCAGAGTTATATCAGAAGAGCAGTATTAAGCAGTTAAGGCTGTGCAGTGAACGGTCCTGGCGGGATTGACTTAGCAAGTGACAGGTTGATATTACAGTTTGTTTTCGGACTATAAATAATCCGTAATTGTACAAGTAAACGACTGCTTGCCGAATCAGTCCTGCATGCACTCTACTCTGCAGTGGTTCCAGGGGGAGGCATTTCAGGGCTACACAGCTGGTGTTGCACTTATTTTTACTCTTCCAGCTGTCCTGGGAGTATGGACCCTTGAACCGTGTCTGGCACTGAAAAGATGTTAAGAGGGTGGGATACAGCAAGGCTGAAATATGCAATGAATCCTAAGCAAGTGCAGCCACACCCGGCTTTGGGAGCACCGCACCCTGCTGGGCCTGCCAGGCTAACTAGAGACCTGCTGCTGAGGGCTTGACCTCTGTACTTTACTGCAAAGCCCAAAGTGCTCTAAACATACTGTATAACTCTTCCTGGCCGGAGAAAGTGAACATTGTGTATAGTGTGGATATTATGGCCTATAATGGAAGACTGTAACGTTTTATATACTACCAAGGTCATATCACAGCCATGAAATAAACATACAGGTATATTGCCTAACAAAACCTTACTTATCATTTTTCACGTCTCACATGCTCCATATGTTTTCCTCAGGTGAACGTGTACATTCTGGGAAAGACCTTTCTGCTGTTGGCCAGAGAACTTTGCATCAACGCACCTGCTGTCGGTAAAGTTGCATTTTATTTTACTCCCTGCATATGAGGCACTGAAATTAACTTTATCAGTCTTTTGGTAAGGTAAATAATATATACAGTATCTATAACATCTATAAGTGTGTATTACCTTGACATATTTTAGCTGCTAATTGTCTGGAACATGCTTTACTAATCTGACTTGAGTTGTAGTCATATTCTCTCCATGGGTCAGTGCACAGACCTTTATACAATTGCTTTAACTTCACCATATTAGGCTAATGAGTGTAAATTAATTACCCATCTGTTTAAAAGATTACATACACAGAGTTGCAGTCTGGCTTCAGGTACATAGGGGGCACCATCATGTCTAAAATCAATTCAGTTCCATCATGTAAATCATTCTGAACCAACCATTTGTTTGCTTCTCTTCTTAAATAAGAGATAAATAACGTCTGTTGTTCCTTAGATACATCAAAGTAAGCAATCCTCGTATTAACGAACGTGGCAATTCTCAGCATCCAGACGGATTAAACGTTTTCCATGTGTTCCGATTTTCACATTCAGCTGCTTGTCTTGACAAAAAAAATCTGCCATTTTATCATCCCTCATCTGCCTTCACCAAATCCTCAATTAGAATGCAAACGACAGCACAGCAAATTCTTTGGGCTCAATTCAAACAATCTCCCCATTCAGTTGCCCCTGCAGCCTAGCAAGGAAAACGGTTTCCTAATGTTGGCTGTGGAGAAATTTCTTCACTTCAGAGCAATCATTATCTTATTAATACGGTTCAGGTTTGCTGTGACAGTCGTATGTGTGTGTGTGTGTGTGTTAACGAAGATTTCATATACCTCAGTATCGAAACCTAAATCCCAGTCGTAACCCAAATAAAACAGCTCAGATCTTTTATGCTAAAGTGTCTACATCTGTTTTCAGACTCCCTCGGTACAGACGAGTGGTTTTTAATATTCCGGTTCAAAGACATCACGAGTCAAAACAAAAAGGAGTTCGACCACTTTGTAGTTTAAGTCACAAAAAGTTTTATGATCTGCAGTTTAGTAAGCTGCACACTAATACAAGACATTTCATCAAGCTGTAAACAAATTAGACTCAGGTTATGTACAAAAAAAAAACACGCTAGTGGTAATACACCACCAGAAGTGCAATACATCAATTTCTTTGTTTATATATATATATATATAGATTTATTTATTTGTATATATATATATATATTTATAGGTCTGCATGCTGCAGCATTAAAATTAAATCAAATATACTTTTCTCAATAAATAAAGCAGAGGAGCATTCTTTTACTCAAGCTTTGTCAGAGGAGAGTCTGTTTTATAAACAGCCTGTCATTCAACTGCCCTCCACTGCTACACTGAAAAGAAGGCAAAAGTGTCTCGGGACCCTGTACTCCCCCATGTGTTCATTGCATCGAAATACAGTGGGTGGAATGCACTTCAGCATCACTGTCTTTGCACCTTTCATGCGTAGAAGACCAGCTCTGGGATCTGGCCCCCCTGCACACCAGTTCCATTCGTACTGTCCGAAGAGCACTGAAACTGAAAGGTCACTTTACCACACTGCACTTCTGTCATTCCCTCTTGCCCAAAATAGCTGAGCTCATTCCCATCCAGCACAGCACTGACTGTGTAGAAAGCATCTTGTTCCACCTGAACCGGATGCTCAAACCACACTGAGAAGGTGCTGCTGGAACCATCTGAAACAAATTTAGTCAGATTCTGGGCCAGGGTGACTCCTTGGCGCTTCAGTTCGATCTTAACAGTGTACTCAGCCTTTCCGCCACTAGAGCCATACAGGCCAAGTCCAGCAATGAAGATTCGCTTGTCCACGGCAAACTGGATGCTGTCACAGCGTCCACGGTAGCGCCACTGGTTGCTGCGATAAGCCGAAGACTGGAAGCGGTGGCAGCGCTGCGGGGTCAGTCCTTTCCTCTGCGTCAACGGAAAGTCCAACTTGGGCTTATTGGCTGCCGTGTACCACAGGAAAATGTCATGTGTCTCTTCCAGAGTCAGCACGTCCGACTGCGCCGCTCCATCTGCAAACTCCTGCAGGGACATGGTGGGGATGCGAACCAAGTACAGGACCTTTCCCAGCACTGCCCTTTTGTTGCGAGCTGTTGGCCCAAGTCCTTGTCGTTTGCATTCGGCCACGGCCCATTCCAGCACAGCCTGGAAGACAACAGCCTCCCTGGTGTTCAGGGTCTCCCGCTTCAGGATGATCTCCAGTGTTTGCAAGTCAATTTCACAGAAGCCTTCTGAGCGGAGTGCCAGCTCAGCCTGAGCATCAATAACTTCCCAGCAGCGCTGTGTGAGCTCAGGCTCCTCAAAAAGCCGACTCTGAGAAAGCAGTACGCAGGCATTCTTGGCCTCCAGGCTGGTCTCCAAAAAGTTGACGCAGGCTTTGGCCAGGGCAGGCACAATATACTTTTTGGCAGCATACAGAGTGGCCAGCACAGTGTCTGCCTCCAGTTCAATCTCATCGCTATACAGGTATCTGCAGGGAGAAGATCAGGAACAGATTTGATCAAAGCTACAGGAATAATCGTCTGGCTCGTCACTTAACATCAAAGAGCAAACTTTCTGCAACAATTTCAAATTTATAAAAAAGGGCTTACTTTAACAAGATTAAAAAAGCAGCAGGCTCCACATCGGGAATATGAATCTCTGATTTGCCCTCAGCGAGATCCCCGTAAAACATGGCACCAAACACAGAGCTCCCCACAGCCAGAACATACTGCAAGAACAAAACACTGAATTAAAATCACTCAGAATGAAAATACATCTTTTAAAAAAAAGTCCAGGATCAACTATGCCGTGTTCACCTTGTGCGCAGGAACTTTCTGGGACTCCCCAGGGCGACCCACAACAAAATGAACATCCGCCATGAGTTCGTTATTGAACATAAGAGCGTTCCTGAAAAACAATAAGGAGAGAGAGATTGTTTACAAGGTCTGTCTGTTAGGATGGATACACCAAGTCAGGACAAGAAAAAGAAACCAAACTGCTGTGTTTGATTTACCTCTCTCGGAGTGTGGGATGAGTGGATTGCCAGCTGGCAGGTTCGACGTTGTTGTTGTTGATGTTCTGCTGTGCTGCAGTGGCAGTGGGACTGGATGCTGTGTGGGTCACCTGGACGATGCTCTTTTTATTGGCAGGTGTCACTGCTGTGCTGTTGCTGTTCTGTAGGTTGGTGTTTATGCTGGCAGGGTACAGCTCTGCAGCCATCTTCTTCTTCAAGGACAAACTCACGATTTCATAGCATGCTGGCAACTTGCCCGGCTGCTTCCCACTTTTTCTAGTTCTTTTGAGGCTCTCTGGAAGCAAAAGAAAAAACGTCAACAACTTCATGATCCGGCCATACAGGCAGTCCGGGGCTGTTGGCATCAGCGAACAAATCCACGAGTCTGAGGGGCAAATTAGAAAAGACGACGTGTAGAGAGATGAGAGATGAGCCCTGCGATATAATGTCAGTGTTTATGGAGCTCGCGCGCTGCCATAACACCGACCTATTTAAAGGAACAGTGCAGAAATACACGGGGACGTGAACGCATTACTCCAAACCGAGTACTCTTCCCTCTCTCTCAGCGAGAAAAACAAACAAACAAAAAAACACATCCCTTCAACCGGTCCACATCCATGCTGAGATCATCGCGCTGCGAACTCGCAGCCTCTCGGCCGGGTTAGCTGTGATAAACATACCGTTGTTCGGGAATCCGAAAGAAACCTGCACTCGCGCTCTTGAACGCTGCCTCAGTGTTTCTCCTCCGTGTAGTAAAGCTCGTTTTGTGTAGCGAAAGCAGACGCCCAGTTATGGGTCGACCAATCAGAGCGTCGGACGAGAATGACGTCAGCGCCACCGACGTCCCACCCATAGCAGAAGAGACCGCCCACTTTCGCCATAATATTCACCAAGCGCAGCCCTTTAACCCTTTACGTGATTGTTGACAATGTAGATAGATGCACGTCAGCATTCACACCGAGGTTATACGTGTGTGTGTGTATATATATATGTGTGTATTTATATGTGTATATAAACATCAGAAACACACTATAACATATATACAGTCACGCAAACGCATCAATAAACCCCACAAACACACGCCGCTTTTCGCGGTTCAGCGTTTGTTCCAGGATTACAGACAATTTACTAAAGTTTACTTTTAAACTGCTCATCACGTGTAAACGCGGTGCACTAATCCCGCGTGTTACGTGTGAGTTTAACAACACACTTAACACACATCCGGACGCTCCGTGGTTTTGTTCACTGGGAGAAAAAAACAACACACACATCTGCAACGAAGTGCACCGGATAAACAACAGCCCAAACAACAGACAGAGCACCGTACAGTGTACACAGGGATCAGTGTGATGCTTACCGCTGTGGATAACAGACGCTTTGTGCAGCTCGCAGAGGAAATAAAGGATAAAGTGATGAGCTGGTTTCTGTCATCAGTAACACAGACTGTAGTCGGACAGACGGACAGACAGATTCAACAGCAGCACAACAACACACTGAGCTGATGGACAGTTTGTCACTCGTTACCTTTACAGAACAGGTGATAAAGACACGCACTGAGGTTCGGTGTGTGGACGCCCGATCGCAGTCAGGAGCCATGTTCGCTCCGGAGACACAGGGGGTTGGGCTTCAGTCTGTTCACTCCGCTTTACTGACTTTCCAACAGAGGGCCCCGGCGTTACAGAATCACCATCAGGAGCGTTTATCCAGAGACAGACAGGGTTCAGAGCCTGTTAACTGTTATTATACCAATACACATAGTAATGTTTTACCAGCCAGACATTTAGAGCATCCCCTTATCTTCAAATACATGCTGAAGGAACCAGAAATCTATCTATCTATCTATCTATCTATCTATCTATCTATCTATCTATCTATCTATCTATCTATCTATCTATCTATCTATCTATCCATCTATCTATCTATTATATTTATTTATTTATAAAATTGTTAACTTGATTATTTATTTATATCTATCTATCTATCTATCTATCTATCTATCTATCTATCTATCTATCTATCTATCTATCTATCTATCTATTATATTTATTTATTTATTAAATTGTTAAATTATTTATTTATTTATTTATATCTATCTATCTATCTATCTATCTATCTATCTATCTATCTATCTATCTATCTATCCATTTTAATACCTTTTTAGAAAAAAAAGAGTCCTTATGTGATCAGCAGTTGCCTACAGAAAAAGGAAGTGCAACACAAATTGCTCACGATTAACTGAATAGACAAAGTGGCTACGTAATTACTTACATGTGTCACTTTTTGTTCAGATTGACATAAGTAAAGAGTAAAACACGAATGCAATGGATATTACAGGAAAATGATCAACTTGGTGGTGTAATGCAAATGAAAATACCGGTTCTTGCAGTGAAGTTGTTTTCCCTATAACTGTATGTCCTTTTATGTTTTATTCTATTATATGAGCTATAAACACTTGTTACCGCTAACAATGTGTATGTGTGTGTGTACATTTTAAGTATTAGTCTTATTTACAAGTTATTTACAAGTCTCTGTAGATGAGCTGTTACTATAGATGCGATAATGTGTTGAAGTTAAATGCATTCATTTAAACCTGTTGTGGCTTTGACAGTCACAGCCTTCTGACCAATCAGATTTAAGAATTTTACAACGCTGTGGATTTAAATTTTTCATGTTTTCCTAAGGCATAAGGAGATAAGACACTGGAACATTCACATAGTTTGATTTTTTTTACTTCTTGCTTAGTACAGTGTCTTACGTAATCTATGAACATAAACGATATTTGAATTTTAGAGCAAGATGCCATGATCTTATGCTTGGAAATGGGGTTGCCTTGAAATCGGATTCCATTTTGCTTGCAGCTTTGACTGACACGATCATGCACGTGAACACCAGAAACAAATTTCCATAAAGCATACCATAATCAAGTTTATCCCTAGTCTAGCTTTATATAACTTAACAACATTATCTTCTAGGAAGCAGTCATGATGTCAGGACCTCATCAGTACTCCATACTGTATTTTGCTCATCACTATGGTCTGGATAGCATTGCTTTTCCAAACAGGATTAGTGGGATTGGTGTCCCTGTTTGAGAGAATCGTGTAAGCAGGGATGGTTAAATTGATGTTTGTATATGTACTGTTTACCAAACAGGAAAATGTCCTTATTGCTGGGTTCTTAGCCAGGGATAGAATGCTAACTGTCCATAGGTAGGAAACATAAGACATGTTGCTGTTGGTCGGTGGGTAGCATCCAGTCGAGATCTGAAGCAGTGGCTATAGAAAGTGTGAGGGATTCCCTTTCAGCCTGAATCTCAGCTGTCCTCTTTTTCACAACTCTCACACAGACTCATGAATGTGTTTTTCCTTCTGTCAGGACGTGATCGTTTAAATCTCTATGTCTTTTAACGCTACAGTGCCTTCTATCTCTTCACTGTGATTCCCAGTAGTCCATGTGAAATAAAGAAGTTTAAATCCTGTCACCAGCTTAAATTTTCAAATCATCACAGTACAAAGTGTTGCCAGTGAGTTGTTAGATGTGGAAACATTTCTCTTGAAATCCTAGTTCTTTGTTATACAGATGGTGCAGAAAGGTCAGTCCCCTCGCCGTTGGATTTCAGTTTATTAATATGATAATTTAGTGTAAAATTGCCCGTGTGACTTAGGAAAGCCTTGTGACATACGCAGTCCTGGGGGATTTTTGTGCAATTCTTTTCTCCTTCAAGCGCAGGTGGAGTTCATATATTTTTTTTCTTAGCTTCTTAGAGCTGAACTCGTTTCCCTGTTATTAGGACAGCTGTGATGGGTACTTTACTGGGGCAGCAGAGTGAGTTTATTCAAGGACTTTGAAGTAGGTGGAAGTTAGGGATGTTTGCTTCCAAAGAGTGACTCAGAGATAAACCACATGGAGAACTCCCTGTACAGAAACAATTTAGAAAATCGCTCCAATGTCAAGGAGAGCCTCAAAGAGATGGCCTTTGTGACCTGCAAAACCCTCGGAAAGAGAAGCTATAGAATATACATATAGTAACTATAGTACAGTATGGATGGGATTTCTGGACATTTGTCTGTTTAATGTTTGATGTCTGTAGGCTGATTATGATCAGTTAACACAGAACAAATGTGGTGTGTGTGTGTGTACAGTAAATCATATTGATGGAAGTGACTTCATTATGTACACATGGGTGAAGCTTAATATCTTACCTAAATCCTCCAGAACCATTACTTCAATCTACTTTTTTTTAACAATCTGTATCTTATTGCTTTGTGTTTTAAACTCGGACAGTATGCCATTTCATTTCATTTTGGCCAGAGAGGGTAGAAAAGACCACGGAAGCATCCTTACACTAAAAAAAAAAACCTCACAACCTTGTCATACCATTGTATATAACACAAAGGGTGTTTTTCTACTGGTTAATTTATTGAATGTAAAATATGCTGTCATCTTTGCAGGAATTTTCTAATCTGTAAAAAAACAAAAAAACAAAACAAAAAAACAACCTAATAATAAAATTAAAAAAAGGACAAAAAATATCAGAGATGCTCCAGTAATACTTACACGGTCCCACCGTAAGACTTGTTCTTCTGAATAGGGGATAATCATAAATCTATGCAAATTTACTTATAAATAGTTCTACTGGGTTTTTACCGCTTTACACACCAGTAACTACAGGGTTGTTGATTATTAGGGATTACAGAACTTTTATCAGGCTCAATATGACTTTGTTGGTGTGTTGTTTTTTTTTTGTTTGTTTGTGTGTGTGTGTAGATCCATGCTTGTATATTCCACGCTTTGCTCACATGTTGGAGTTTGGAGAGAAAACCCATGAAGTCTCTATGACTGCACTGAGACTGCTGCAGAGGATGAAGAGGGACTGGATGCATACAGGACGCAGACCATCTGGACTCTGTGGTGCAGGTACTGAATGATTCTTACACTGGCCTTCGATATATATATATTTTAATTATAAATAAAGTTTTTTTTTTTTTGAAGAAAGTCTACCACAGAATACAATAATATGGTTATGTTGGAAAAGTTGTGCGACAGTAGCGGTTCAAAACTTCACTCATTTCCCACCGAAGTGCTCTTGAGAAAGAAATGGCTTTGTGCTGTTTGTCGGGATGACGGTGAGCATTTTAAAAGGAAGCATGTAGCATCTGCAGGCAGCATTTCAAAGCATCTGCTCAAAAAGCACTGGTCGTAAACACCTAAAACATATTATTCCCCATGGACAGAACAAACATCTGTTGTCTGTTGAAATGTTTTTGACAAAGCCAGAAAAACCAGCAGTCGTGTGTGAGGAATGAGGAAAAGCCAACAGCGTGTGATAGAGAACTCAAATAACCAGTAGTGTGAGTGTAGCAGCTGATCATGCTGCAAACCAGAACTACACAATCCTGCCATCAGATATGTTAGAAGATCTGTCTATCTATCTGTGTCTATCTATCTATCTATCTATCTATCTATCTATCTATCTATCTATCTATCTATCTATCTATCTATCTATCTATCTATCTATCTATCTATCTATCTATCTATCTACCTATCTATCTATCTATCGATCGATCGTTCGACCTATACATAGACTCTCTGTGTGTGTGTATGTGTGTGTGTAGAAATGATCTAGTTTATTGGTGCTGTGTTCATTAGTAGTTGACCTAGTCAAGTGTGAATATGTAGCTAGCTATTTTCTGCCTGTTTTTATCCAGAATAAACTATTATTAGGTGTTTTGAAATTTCTTTCACTCATTAATACCTAAATAATGTTTAAAATTGTAGCTAGAACACTCCTATTCATTACCAGATATGACGACTCAGTCATTGTGATAAAGGTCCATTCCACCGAGACACTTATCAGCTGATAACGGAATTGTGTGTTTTGTAGGAAATCAAACAATTATAACCGAAACTAGACAAACATCTGGATGGAATACGTTTTAGTAATCTATAAATCAACCTATCATGAAATTTCATTCCATCACAGGTTAATTCATCACAGGTTAATTATAAAGATTAATTTGCAGGTCATTCAGGGTAGACATTTCCTCAGGCAATGTACTGTAATGGTTAGCATTTCCTCATGCTGTAGAAAACAGGCTATCCTTGTTGCCAGGATCAATGAGGAAAAAAACAAATGTGTTTTTCTGTGTCTGTGCCATATCAAGTGATTTAAATGTTTACCGACAGATGGTAAACACAATATATTAACAATAGGAAAAATACAAATTAGATTAGTTACAAAGATTAGATTAAACAAATGTTGCAATATAAAACGTCATACAAATCAGAACCTAAGTTTCAAGTGATAAAGATATCGTTAAGTTTTTTCCCGACCAAACCATGAAGAAAAGCCGTACTGTGTAAGATATAGCAACTAAGACGAGTCGCAGTGTTGCATAACACACCTAGAAGCTCTGCACATCCTGTTTTGCTGCCCAGACCCCTGGCCATCCATCTGAAGGCCAGCATTTAATCCCAGCAATCTGCCATCAGCAAGATGCCCTCACCCCAAAACAGGAAACAAGCCATTTCCATACATCCTTAGTTCTGTTTTCTGCCTTTCAGTGTTTTACCTTCTGTTCCATTATCTGCTTACTAAAGAATCTGAATTATCATTCATCATTAAAAGTATTCAAAGACAAACAGTATGTTTTGATCTTGATATCAAAGATGAACTTTTCAAGTGAAAATTATAGAGTTAACCTCAAGGTTAAGTAAAAACAATCAACAATGTAAATGACCCTCTGCGATAGACCTTTTTTCCGTGTTGTCACGCCTCTGTTTTCAAACACCATCTGCATCACCGACCACTGACCCCCAGAAAGGCACTGAATGTTATTTGCATTTTTTTTTTTTTTGCTGATGAAAGCTACTGTAAATAAAGGTGTGTATTTTGGCTCTTATTTATCAGCCATGGACTGGTCAAGACTTTATAAATCTTCTTGAGTTTGTGACCTTGGCCACAATAGTACTGTTTCTGTCACACATCTTTGCGTTCACTCGGCATGTATCTAAACGCAAGGCAAGGAAGAGCTGGAAAGAGTTAAAAGTTCACCGAATTGTTATAAAGGTATCACTTTAATACATGAACGAATAAAAAATTAATCCAGTGTGATGAAAGAAGCTTCCCACACAAAGCTGTTTAGTGCATCGTCTCCAAAGTAATGCAAATCGTGTTTCTGATAACGTGATGCTGAAGACTATAATACAGACTATTTACATCCTATATTTACAGACTCATAGTGAGGAGGCACTTAAATAAAGCTCCAGTAAATGAAAGGCATCCTGTTCAGTATGAAGTGAACGTATAAGTCAAGGGCAGTGTGAGTTAACAAGCTCGATTTGCACAACAAGCAATCATTCAGTAAAATGCAACTAAAGTTTTTATGTGATCTGTTTTTAAGTTCAATCGACGTGTTCGGTACTCAGTTCTATCTTCACCTTTCAGGAAAGACGTAAAACTATAGAAAAAACTCTAAAAGGGAAACGGAAAACAAATGAAGACAGTTCAGAAGTTCAGAAGCCAAAGCCTTTGTGCAGCTTTGCAAGAAGTTTTAAGTATTAAGAAGATAAGAAGATTTATGTAATAAGAAATCAGTTTGCTTTGTAGATTTATCCTCAGCTTTAAAATCTCATTTTATAGCCTACAGATAAACTCGTTACACTACAGGGCCTCTAAATCTGTACATTTATAAGGCTTAATTTTAGTGAATTCTTACTAGTTTTGGGAAGTCTGATAGGCTAGCACACAGGGAACACGTGAATGAAATAAGCCCATCGCTTAACAGTCCTCGTGTCACAAAGCTATTGTTCCATTTGTTTTCTATTTTATAAAAGTTTGACAGTCGCTTAAAACAGAACCTTCTTAGAAAAAGATAAGGTTACTTTATAGTTATTCTACCTCTGAACATGTGGGCTAGTTGCATGAAGTAGGCACTGAAACTTTTATCGACTGAATTCAGGCTCATGTGCTTGTGTAATGCCGCATAAAGCAGTTGTGGGCACCGAGCTATAAAACTGGCAGGAGAACCAAGGAGCCTTGTGCAGGCAGGTCTTAGGGATCATGTGCTTTACATTACTGTCACGTAAAAGTGCGGCAGCACTCAGAAATTTCCTCTTATTACCTGAGTAGTATTATTATAGGAAATGGATGACATTTCAATCTTGCAGCTCTGTTGGTGGCAGCTCGCATGCACGAATTCCGCCGCACGGTGAAGGAGGTCATTGGCGTGGTGAAAGTCTGTGAGGCGACTCTCAGGAAGAGGTAGGTGCCTCCGCTTTATGTTTGTGTGGGTTTCTTTTAGACTACTGTATGTGTCACATGTTTAGGAATATCTGCAAGAAGATGTATGCAAGTGAAAGGGCATATGTGATGTATACTGCCAAGTCCAAATCCTTTTTTTATTACTTTATTGCTGCTTTTCATTCTGACCATATATGTATATATTACAAGTAGAACTGCACAAGTAGATTTTTTTTTTATTCCAGCCATTGAAATAGGAATGTTTCATGGTGCAGGAAAAAATGCTTTATGAGATCCCTTATATGATGGCTAAGTGTACATATGATGGATTATTCAATTGACATTGTTGATACTTTTAGTAAGAGATGAATGATAGAAATGCCATAATTTAAAGTAGCAGTATGTAATTTGGTGATACGGTAATACAAGTTCAAGACGTATGATTGTAATTAACTCCTGCTGATATTGTGGTCTGCTGCGACGAGGTGAAATATTAGGCCTAGTAATGAGAATGGGAAAGCAGTATAACAGCTGACAGCATGAAAGACCACTGTAGCAATTAAAAAAAACTAAGACAAAGAAGGTAGTACCACAAAGTGGAATATATAGTTTTGCTTGGGATGCAAGCAATATATGATAACTAATATGAACATTTCTTACAGTCACTTTAAAAGACAAAGTAACAAAAAACTAACTCCAGAAATAAGTTGTTTTTCTGACAGCCAGTCTTGCTAGGCTGCAGTCGATCCAGCAAGATCCAGCCCTAACCCTAAAACAGGAAACGAACCATTTCTATTAATCCCCAAGTTTAAATTTATTCAGTGTCTTACCTTTTGTTCTGTTCTGTTTAGCTTCTGCAACATCTGAATAATTAGTCATCTATCACAGTATTCAGGGAAACATGATAAAAAGGATTCTGATATATACTGTATAAGTTCAAAAAAGTTCCATACTACATTTTCAAAGGAAAATCGGTACACATGGGAAAGCTATTTTTGTAACCTGTCATTTTACCATACCTTCTTAGGCTGACAGAATTTGAGGACACACCTACCAGTCACTTGACTATTGATGAGTTCATGCGAGTGGACCTGGAGGAGGAGTGCGATCCCCCGTCTTTCACTGCTGGTCAAAAGAAGATAAAGATCCAACAGGTTGGTACTGCATGGCTTATGGTGTACATTACACCCTTACATCATCATGCCACTTGTATCTTGTTAAATGTACCATATATATATATATATATATATATGTATAATTATATTTTTTAAATAAAACATTCATTTGTTTCAGCTGGAACAGGAGCTGTCCAGGAAGCTCGATGAATATCAAGGTTAGTTTTCTCAACTTAAAAAAGACATCGATGTTTAAACGTCTTCTAAATTCAGGCCCTTGTTTTTAGCCTGCTCTCAGCAGTATCTGTCCGTTTCATTTTTGTGCTTGAACTGACATTTTAATATTCTATTGAAACAACTAGGGAAAAAAATACATAAAGTCGGTTAGGCTTTTAGGGCAATGTTCAGTGTTATGTTAAGCATGTGCTGTGAGGATTGAATATGAAAACTGTGCACATCAGTATTCAGATGTCATATATAAACTCAGACTTAAACACTGTTCTGAAGTTGCACAAGAGATATGCACATAGGGGGATTCTGACTGCGGACTTCATGCATTTGTGAGCAGCGATATTAAGTCGAGCTCCACTGTCTGGCAGTTTAATGTGAAAACAATATTCATTCATCCGAACTTCTTGGGTCACGGGGCCTATCTCAGGCGTCATCGGGAATCAAGGCAGGATACACCCTGGATGGAGTGCCAAACCATCGCAGGGCACACTCAAACTCTCACACACTCACACACTACGGACGATTTTCCAGAGATGCCAATCAACCTACTGTACCATGAATGTCTTTGGACCGGGGGAGGAAACCCCCGAGGCACGGGGAGAACATGCAAACTCCACACACAAGGTGGAGGCGGGAATCGAACCCCCAACCCTGGAGGTGTGAGGCGAATGTGCTAACCACTAAGCCACCGTGCCCCTGTGAAAACAATATGCTATGCTAAAAAGGATCATTTGCCTATATGTAATATAAATACATAAACACGACATTATAAATTAACCTGCACATTTATTTACAGGAAAGAGCAACAAATGAATAATAACACTGACATTATTTTAATAAATCAACATGACTTATTAAAAAAGAGAGAGAGAAATGTTACGATGTGCTGGATCAAGTGCTAGATTTTTTAACACAATATTTGCTTCTCCTTTGTATATTTATTTAGTAGTCTTTTTTTAAATAGAATTTTGCTTTGTTATTGAATAGTATTATGTTATGTGGGTGAAAAGGATTTGGACACGTTACCAAAATCTCCCATGTGTGCTTTTTGAACATCCCATTCCTCCTGTTGCTATTTCCATCTTCGGTCTGCATTCTTTTTTTATTCCTGATTAAAGCCACATGTTCATGTTTAAAGACACTGAACTAGAAGCTAATGAAAACATTGACTCTGACAAGTCTAATTAAGAGATATCTGGCAAACTTGGAGGTGTGAATTACGCACAGGTAATTTGACTAATCTGAATTAAAAGCCCATAAAATTGATCTACTTTTCCTGCGTAAATATTGACATAACTTTAGAAATAAATTCTGCATCTCTATATATAGCTCTTAGACATTCAATTAATGCTGCATACAGGAATCACAGTATGACATTTCTAGTGCATGTAAGATCCTGCTTTAATACGGGGAAAGTACAGTCTGTTAAGTTTGAGAAATGGTGTTGTTTGCCAGAGGCAGAGTTGTGATTGAAATTCAGTGCATTTGTTTGTCTTTATAGGTGAGATCAGCTCCTATCAGGAGGAGATTGAGACAGAACTGGAGAACAGCAAGCCTAAACTGAGAGGAATTTATGCCATGTATGCAAAAGAAGGTATTGTACAGCAGTTTGAGGGTTTATTTCTGTAAAAGTGCATTTATATTACAGTGTTTTTCTTTTAAATCACAGTAAAGTACTAAGTACTGTTTGTTTACCTTTTTGTAATTAGTGTACAATTTGGAAGCTACATTAAAAGAATCTTACACAGACTTTTAAATTAACATGGAGAGGAAGTATAATCGCTCCTGATGATTACATTTACAAATCCCTCCTGTCTCTCTGTTAGACACCAATGGCAGTCTGTCTCTGGTGTCGGACCTCGTGGGAGATGAAGAGGAAACACAAGATGAGGAGATGGAGGCTGCAGCTCAGCACCTCACTGAGGAAATCATCAACCAGGTGTTACCTAATCTGGAACAGGGACCTCAGGGGGGCACAGAGGCACAGGAGCAGGGCAAAGAGGCAGCAGAACTGCCCAGCGACTCCACTCGTGTGCCACTGACTTTACTGCTTGGCCCGTTTCCCAGCGTTGCCAGCCTTGGTCTTACAGACTCCATCCGCCAATGCCTGTCTGACGAGGGGGAGGATGGTGAGTGGCTGTAGTATCAGTGCTCATCATGTGGTTCCTTTTTGTTATTCTGTTCCCTAATTATTTTTTTTTTCTTTTAAATGCTTAATTTTGATTATGATAAAAAATTCTATTCTATTAAGTAGAGACCCTTGAGATCATTAGAGTTTAGATTCTTTTCTGTTCTTTTTTTTTATGACTCTTTGATATTGTACAGTGGCAGATTACGTTTGGGAAACACAGTTTTTATAGGTTAGCTTCTGTCGCAACATTGCTGAGGTCCAACAAAAACACATGCATTTCATGTGGATTTGGTCTGATAACCATGGCTGCATTCAGCCGCCTTACCTTTGCTTCAACTAATTCGCCCCATTTAATTTTCATTTAATCTGTTTAAACACACACTATTACTTTTTCTGATAGACTCTCTAGGCCTTTCTAGTTTTATCTAGAGCTTTAGCTTCTTGTCAATAGTGATTTCAGGCATTTCTGCTTGCAAATGGTCTATGCTTCAAGAAAACTATCAGAGCTCATTTTACAGTCCTTCACGGTGTGGGAAAGTCAAAACCAATGGAAGCAGGAATTAACCTCATCAATAGAGCTAATCAATGCAATCTCTCCTGATCTGCCCTACCTGTAGGCCATATATTTCAGTTAAAACTCCCAGGACTTAAATGAAGTGTTTTGTCTTGCAGGAGTACCACATGCTCTTCTGTTCTGAAGGAATGTTTTAGAATTCTAATCTTGGTATTTCATCTTTAAAGAAGAACCTGAAATATAAGTCAACATTTTCTATCAGTTATGCTTTACTGTACTGAAAAGGCATGAACTATGCTAATGTACCAGATGTCGCTAGCAGCAACGATTGTTCTGTGATTGTCTGTAGCTTATGTTTCATCCGCCTCCTTCAAGAAAGGTGGATTTCTACTTGTGGAGGTTTAATATTAAAATTTTAATCAGCTGAACATGAAGTAGTTTATGATTAGCATCTGTGCTCATGTAAAACATATTTGCAACTCAAAAGAGAGAGAGAGAGAGAGAGAGAGAGAGAGAGAGAGAGAGAGGTACTATGTACATTGAGTTTAATATTAGAATTAGTTCTAAATAAATTTTTCTTATATTACCTCAGCTCTTAAATCTCCTTTGTCACTGTAAGGCATGTTAAAGGTGGGGTCTCCGTTGTTTGAAAGCCAATATTGACATTTGAAATCACCAAAACAAACACGCCCCTAACCCAAATGGGTCCCACCCCTGTTTTGATAGCTATAACCCAGACAAGTATTATGGCGGAACCTGTTGGGGAAGCTGACCAAGGGTATATTTTTATAAATAAATGAACTCAATGACTAATACTATGGTAATACAAATGTGTTTTTGTAGTACTGTGTGTTGTGCCATGAAAGGTTTATCTTTGTTTCACGCGGAAGATGTTCAGTTCTCTCCAGCGCTAGAAAGCTGATCCTATATTAACACGGTCCTACTTCTTGCCTTATCGTAAGCCTTTCTTCTCTTTGTTTCTTTGTTTTTATCCTCCATGTCAATGTTAAAACCGCTTTCTGCTAATGTCACACATGTGCACTGACACTCTCTCCGCCCATATTGATAAGACACGCCCCTTTCTGCTCATTGGGTACACGTTCGTTTTGTTTTTGTTTTGTTTGGTGGCCCAACGCAGTCTTATGAAGCATTTCTCAAACAACGGAGACCCCTGAATATCCCACCTCCTCCATGACAAATGGTTTAGTATCATCATCTACTGCAGTTTTGCACTTTTTCTGTTTTTTGTTTTTTTTTTCCTTAAAGGATTTTGGTACATTTCAAAAACACACAAATCTTTGCATCGATGTTTGAAAAATGCTTTAGGACTTTACCAATTATTTGTTTGTTTTGCGAGGCATTCTGAAAAAGCCACAGAGAATTCAAAGTAATATTCATAGGAAAAAGCAGGACAAATATACGGTGCTGGTGGCTTTAAGGTTTAACACATCATACAGGTCTTTTATGATGGGCCCGTGGGCATTTTGTGTGATTAGACAAGAGGAAATCAATACGTAAACGAGCAGTATTTAATTATCATATGTTGTCAGTTCACTAATAGGTACAGGACATTGGCTAGTATTGATACACAAAGCATCAATGAAATTGATCTTGACTTAGTTAGGATTGTAATTAAAAGCATGATCCACTCAATGAACATTAACCTTGAGGTAATATGTCTTTGGCTGTCATGTTTTGTTGTTTGGTAAGAGGGCTCTGAGGTGTTAATCTACCCATTATTTATTAATGCTTTCTTTACTAACACCTCAAATGCTTACCCATTCTGCTTAGCCAAGCAATACCGTGTTGCTCTCAGCACTTAGCACCTGCTGGCCGTTTGAATTCACACCATTTCCTTTTACCCTTTGACCCACGTCTTTGCCCTGTCATTGACCCGAATAGCTGTTATAGACTCTTTGCTGGTTGTGGCTAGCGGCAGCAGCAGAGTCCTCCCCGGGGCCACCAGGAGAGCCGTGATGAAGGTGCACAGCTGTGATAAAGACGGGAGCTATCTGCTGATGGCGGTGACGAGGGAGTTTACGGGCTTTTTACTGAATGGCTGCGAGCCAATATTATTCCCCATCATCTTGGTTCTTTGTGCAAGGGAAGGCTGATGACTCTGCAGTAGCAAAAGCCTCTTAAAAGCCTCTGGTAAACACAGCGTTATTGCCATCTCCTCCACAGGAACCAATCCACCTCCTCAATAACCTCAACAATAACAACAAAATGCGCAGCAGACTGCAAAATCTCAGCTCTTGCAGACATTTGCATAATGATTTGTGTGGATTTTCATGAAGAAATGGGAAAAGTGGATTTACCTGCAGAACTTGGATAAGGATTGTAAAAAAGAAAAAAAGGTCAGGAAATAGAGACACATTGTTGAGATGGGAGACAGTGAAAGTGTTAGATAGACAGAGCTGGAGAAAGTGTGAGCCGAGGATTGGGTAAAGGAATGTTTAAGAATGTTCTGCATTTTAAAAAGTGGTGGAATGAGAGAGCTAGAAAGAGAGAGAGAGAGAGAGAGAGAGAGAGAGAGAGAGACTAAGAAGCAGTTTGTGGGACCCCCTCCGTCTCTCTCTCTCTCACTCTCTCTCTTTCTCTCTCGCTCGCTCTCTCTGTCTTTCACACCCTGTGTCCCACAGCCGTTTCCCTTCTTCTCATCAGTGTCTATTTAAAGCAGCTCTATTTCTGACTGGCAGGCCACTTTTAGCCCAGAAAACGGTTGTAAGTAGTTCATGCTCATGTAATCAAAATATTTCTTAAATGCCAGATGCTTCTTGGTATACGAATGAGATGATGCATAATGGGTCTAAATGAGGCGTCGTCATGCATGAATGTGCCCAAAACCCCAGTGAGAAGTGACAAGGAAAGCCGTCTATCTTTTAGCCACGGTTCCATGAACCTTGATTGAACCCTGCCATTTAAAAGGCAGCACAGACTGAGACTGAATGGAACAGATATGATCCTTTAAAGAAAAACTCTGTCAGGCTCTTGACAAATAATTGAAATCAGAGCCCTTTTGGATATTGAGTGCGTGTAAAGGCAGTAATCCTCGGCAGAGTTTAGACCGCAAAACGCATTCAAAGTGCATTATCTGTTCATCAGATCAGCATTTACCAGAAGCAACAAAACTGCTAAAGTCATTTCAGCATTCACATTGATTTCGCATATTACTATTCCAGTGTCAGCCTATTGTTTCCGTTTGGGAATAGGAGCTGCAGCTCTCAGGCGCTGAAACCTTCGCAACTGACACGTTTCACAAATAGTAGTGCCGTGCCGTTTCATTCTTCTGCTGAGTGAGTCTGACTCTGCTCCCCTCCCCTCCCACCATTTCTCCCTCGCTTTCTGGGTGCTCTTCTGCTGCCAAAAGCCTGTGCTACCTCCACTAGTACCGTCTAATGGATGCCATGAGTGCTGGCAGCTGTGCGTGATTTGGAGAGATGGACCCATGGCCTTAGGTAAAGGGAGAGGCAAAAAGAGAAGTGCAGCCGAGGAAGGGGGAACGTGTCACAGCAGATGACAGCTCTGCTCCGTAAACGTTCAGTGGATGACATTCAGCATGAGGATTTAAAAAAGAAAAAGAAAAAAGTGCCAAACCCCCCACTGTCCTCCACAGTGCTTAACCTTTTAGGCAGGTAGATTGAAATGATTGACAGGATGAAAATATGCTGAGGGATTCTGGGAGAATAGCTCTTTTTTTTCCCCTCTTGATCTTGAAATACACGGATTTTGAAAAGTATCCTCATGTAGCTCCTATCTTCCTCTCAAGCCTACTGATGTCTAAAAGGTTCCCCTTTGTTTAAAATCATGTTCCCTGCATGGCTGAATCGGTCGCACCAAAGAAATCAGAAGGTATAAAATCTCACCAGTAGCCTTAATTTCTATCATTCTGCATTTTTTTTATGAATATCTGTAGGGCGAAGCAAAATGTGCACCCACAACATTTTTTTTCTACGGCTGTGTCCAATTTGGCTGTTTTAGCAACCAATGGTTTCAGACATGCACGAGAATAATTGACAGATTTGAAAATGTGTTAGCCAAAAAAGCAGCGTGGATGATTGTAGTCCCTCAGAGTCATATAGCATAGGCACTGTACGGTGCAGCGGTGTGTGTGTGGGTGTATGTATGTGTGTGTGAGTTTTCTGAAGGTGTGTGGTGTGGGAGCATTGCCCTTTTCTCAGAGGATGGATTCTGATAAACAGTATGCAGTAGCTGAGCTGTGACATTTACTCATATTTTAACTCATACCTTTTTGGCTCTACAGCACAAACATTAGGAACAAGGAGTGAAGCTGGAAAGAGGTTCAGGAAGGTGGACTACTGTATTATACTCGCTCCTTCACTGTGTTGCTTTGAATGTGTATGAATCCCAAACCAAAGCCTTGTTGATACAAGACTTTTCTTATGTATTTCTATCAACCTGTCACTGTTTTTATGTCCTTCAGCAGCCAGCTCTATAAATAAAGTCGTTCTGAGTAGGTTAATTTCTATGTTACATCTGCTGCGATTACCCTAAATGACTCGAGCATGTTTTCAGCGCTAGTTCATCTCCATCGTGGCATTTGGCATCAAACTTATCTATTTATTTGCATAATGATTCACATGACTGTGAATCATGTAATTTGAATTATGCTAACACAAGTTCACAGGCATATTGGAGTCTCCATAAAACATTCTGAATTCCCTGCATTCAGGCTTTCGACTAAGAGTTTGTTCTCTGTCTTATCATTCACAGCATGTTTGCTGTTGTTTAAAGATATCTCCCAGCTACAAGTATCAGTTTTCTGGCTCTTCTACTTCTTCTGCCACTCTGTATTACATGCATTACAAAAACGTCTCAAACCAAATGACACGGTTGTGAGCCAAACTCAGCCGTTCCCACTGCTCGTTATGATGACGACTGCATTTCCTCCGGCTTGCTCTTGCTCCACCTGGTTGCTCAGCCTGTGGATGACCTTCAGGTCCCTGTGTGTGGAGAGCTACGCAGTAACCCTGTTTAACTCTAATCTGCTGGAGAAAAGAAGCCTAATCGCACCGTGCTGTTTTCTTCCCTCTATTCACTCGGCTGTGGCGGTGCAGTTGCTGTTAGGAGCCGCTGTGATTTGCTCCACTGAGTTTGATATGTGACAGCCACTGCAAGCCCCATCACATACTCCAGTGTGTATACGCCAGGCCATGCTTGGGCGAGGTTGCCACAGCCAGCTTGTAAAAAGAAAGACCTTATGAAAATCTATGAGAAATTAGCTTACCTATGAAAAATGTTATTTGTGCTGGTAAGGAATGAAAGAAAAGTTGACAAGTAATATATTTGTTAGCTAGTCCAACTCAGTAAGCAAAAATCTCCAGCATGCTTCAGGCTCATCTTTTGGTCGCTTAGAAACTGACTGTAATTTTATGTCATTGTCACATAGCTAGTAATTTAATCAAATATAACAAGTGTGTTAACATTTTCGTCTTCTAATAAACTTGCAATGAAGCACACTGTCTTTGTATCATCAAAATCAAACCACTGACCAATCCTTTGGCTGTAAGGTGTCGTCTTCTGTCTACACATTTCACATAAAAGATTATCGGAGTCTTCTAACAGTCTTCTCTTTCGTGTTTAACCAGATGGTGACTTACAACAGGAGAGATTTCAGTCGGCTTTACACGGATTTTATGCTCGGCTTCTTCGGTTTTTCCACATGTTCGTGTTTCTGAGAAGACCATCTGTTATTCCTGCATCCTAATTAATGCCAGCGAAAACTGTCAAGCTTAATTGCAAATTCGGCACCGATGTGTGTAGTGCAGAAGGTGGTAGGATTCAGAGCGTGTAGTGTGCGCTGTAGTTACAGCTCAAACATATGTCATGGAAGTGTCAAGCAAGCTTAAACATACACACCAAAAGAAGAATTGCAACAAAAGTCAATAAGGTGTAGTTTTCATCCACACATCCATTTCCGGTGCTGCACACACACACACACACACACACACACACACACACACACACACACACACACACACACACACACACACACACACACACACACACACACACACAATGGATAATTCAGAGATGCCAATCAGCCTAAGCATGTTTTTGGAGTGGAGGAGGAAACCAGATTACCTGAAGGAAACCCCCAAAGCATTATAGTATAACATCATCTTGTCCAGAAGCCCTGGCTACTGATTTGTCCATTCATTTATTCTTCACCGGCTTATTGGCCTGGTTTAACTAATAAGGTCAAAATGATCAACTGATTCATCAGAGGTCAGCGAGAATCATATGATTCATATGATCATATGATTACATGCATCATCCCTCACCTTTGACCTTGGGAGAGTCTAGCAGCAGCTGATAATGACACTTTGTATTGTGTCAGGGGAAGCTGTAGCTACTGATAACATTAACCGGTGCTTATCATGTTACAAAAAGGGGAAATGTATGCAGTCAGTGAGGTGTCAAATGGATCTGCATTGACTGCCTCAGACGGACAGCACCTTCCACTGACACTGGTGGATTTCCAGTCAGCTCTTCATGGATCGGGATCTGTGGCTGTTTCAGACTGTTTTATTATAATTGTAAAGATCTTCATCGAGCGCCTGCTATCACAGGAGGACGGCAGACTTTTGACAGTTTTATTTTGTGTATGTGTGTCTACTCTCTTACAAACTGAATCTGAAACGTTTCTGACTCCACACAAGCAAGAAAAGGAATGGAAGCTGTCTGACAAAATGTGACCCAATTTCCTTTCTCATCCCACTTGTAAAATCAGTTCCTTCTTTGGAGCTGCTGCTTTTTTCTAGTTCTTCTTTGACCTAGCTGTGTTTTTTTTTTAGGTCTTTTGTGTGTGTGTGCATGTGGTGTGTGTCATGGTGAAAAGCACCACTCAGTTTAGATAATGAACATCTGAGGAGATCCTGATCTTCACAGTCTTCTCTAATTCACAGCAATATCGCAGGTCAGCTCCCTCAAGCTCTTCTCACCACTGTTAATTATCAGGGAAGAAGATTTTTCTGTCACTAAAGACTCGCTGGCTGAAACTGAACATGCCTTGCTATACTGAGCTGAGATGCTAAGTTTAGCCCTGTATCGTTTAGGCGTCAGGTAAAAATATACGTATAGAAATTATTACACATGCAGGTAGAATAAACTATTCAATACAACTCATCAGTGGTAGAGATATTCACAATAGGCTCCTCGCTTTAAATGCACAGGTGTAGTACGGACACACCAGTGTAATTACATACAGTTGGTGTCTGACTGACGCCGACTTGATATTGGATCGGTGTCCGATAGGGCTGCACAATTCACTGCGATGGTTCAGGGATCATTGATTTTTGGCTTCCTCGATTAATTAAACATAAAGCGTTGTATTGGGTAATCTAAAATTAGCTAACGGGTGCATTCTGGAATTTCAGACACATTGAATCTCAAGCTTGTCGGTTCTATGAAACCGCAGACAAAGGCAGAGTTTTTCTGCTTCACCGCAAAAGAAGGTAAATAATGGGATTCGTGCATTCTTAATTCTCAGAGTCAATATTTTTGTGTGCTTGTTTGGCATTGTGTGCTTTGTGATCTGTTTTTTTCTTCGCTCCCTTTGTACTGAAAATGAACACATTCCTCACTGTAAAAGCTAACTGTGTTTGTAGCGACAGTCAGGTGTGTGCTCTCAATAGGTCACAGTATTCTATCATTTTACAGTACAGATTTTTTTTTATTTGCCTAAGTATGTAAATTGAGCCTAGATATAAATACAGCTTACAGTTTGGACAATAAAAAAAAACTTTCATTGTAGTTCTTTCTTTCTTTCTTTCTTTCTTTCTTTCTTTCTTTCTTTCTTTCTTTCTTTCTTTCTTTCTTTCTTTCTTTCTTTCTTTCTTTCTGCCTATTAGGGGTAATTACTGAACAGCAATGGCAGGGCATGTGTTATTGACAGAGCTTCACATGACGCTGTGGCACTGCTTCTTAATGAAATGGAAGTCTAATTAGGACTGGAATCCTGTGACTTCCCCCCGTTTTGTCGTCTCCCCAGCCTCCAATCAAGCAGACAGGCGATTCTGTTTCATTTAAAAATGAGGTACTAGGATAAATAATCTCCCTGCTAGTGTGGCCTAATCACTAAATCATGCCCCAGGGCATTTGCTGGGTTAATGGAAAAGCGGGGCCAGAAGACCAGATAAACACCCGCTGCCTGCTTTTTATAAATGTCATCTGTCGTCTGTCCAGTGACACCTTTCTCTTATGCCTCCAAAAGGGTAAAGTCACTGCTGCTTCAAAGGATTAAGGTTAACCCATGTTCTGTCCTCTTTATGCTGGTTGAACATAAATTGACAGTCAGCTGACCTCTTGCAAAATCCAGTTCACCTGAGGTATATTCCACCATCACAGGTTTATTGTATATAGAAAATTGAAACTTAAAGAAATACATAAAAAGCTAGTGCTCATATGTAGTCATTAGAACATCCGTTTATATTTGGAGCGAGAAAGAAACAAGATGGAGTGTGCTGTTAAAGGAAAAAATCACCGTCAGGATGTCATGCTCCTTTTATCCCACAGCAAAGTCTCATTAGGAAATGAAATTAGTCTTTTGATCAAAGGAAATAAAACCTGCTATTATTAATGAATGAACTGTGAAATATGACAATGTTATTGTGGAAAAATAGGATTAAATAATGTCTTATAATAGAAACAACCGCCGTGTCTCTCTGTTGCAGACAGGAAAGTGCTTCTTCACCCTAAAGGCCAAAAGAGAGAAAATAATTCTCTGTTTCTGCCTGAAGGCCAGTCAAATAGAACTAGGATTAGAGCTTGGGCTTTTTCTATAAATTTCTACATAATGCTGAATATACATATAAGATTAAAATACATCATTGTTAGGGATAATTATAAAACAGCAAATCAAGTGGAATAATAAATCAGCGAATGTTACTTTAGGGCACAAATATATATGACTTTTTTCTTTCTGTGTCTGCAGAGGACAAGTCGGATAACGGCGAGCTTGATCTGGAAGGTATTGATGAGGACGAGATCGAAAAGGTTTGTGTCTTGTGAAGATATGAAAGATGAAGAGATCTTCCGATTATTAGATAAAACAACGAAGGCCATCTCTAAGCTCTTACAGCCTGTTGGGTGATGATTCTGTAATTCGTGTTCACAAACCTGCTAGCCTGAATGCTTAAACGCTCCACGAGTTAATCAGCTCATTAAAGAACGATTTGAGATCTTGCAGTCTTGCCGTGTAGCATTACCCCTTATCAACCTGCTCTCCCCTGTGCAGTACATTCTCAATGAGAACGAGGTCCAGGCTAAGACAGAGCTGTGGATGAAGCAAAACGAGGAGTATCTAAGAGAACAGAAAGGTAAGAAAACAGAAAGATGAGCTTTTAATGCACTCATTAACATACACTTGGTTCTCGCAGTACAGATGGCCATCAAGCCAGCAGGTGTGAAGCACGGAAACGGGGAACGTCTGAGATAAAAATAGAACTTAATGAAGTGAAGGGATTTGTAGCTATAAAAACCCATTTGGTAAAGTGAGCGAGTCCCTGTGAGTGAATTTCAAATCAAATTTAGTATATTTACCTTCATCAAGTGTTCAAATATGAATAAAGCAGAGATAAAGTACACTTCATTATACTTAGATTTCATTTGTTACATCACTGTCAGAGTAGCAAGAAGCCTTTTTCTCTTTACCGTTGTCAAGCCTACTGCTGGTTATTGTGGATTAGACAAATGCCATCAGGTCCAGAATTATTGGCATCCTTGTTAAAGATTGTTGTGAAATGGAATTAAGTAATTGAAGTAAATTTATCGAAGGGAACAAAACTGTATTCAAGATGCATTTTCTAACAAAAACTCATGTGTCACAAAGAGTGACACCCCTTGACATACTTATGACCATAAACTGAAGCATGTGAAATATTTATATTTTATATGTTTTACGTTCGCCTGAACGTTTAGGTACTCACGCAGTTCTTCACTGGTGTAGGGTTTCACTGGCATATAAGTATGAGTTGACACAGAGGCCAAATTCTCGTAGCCATTCATCAACATTGGGACAATTAGAGAGTACACAAATGAAATGAACCAAAAGTGTGTTGACCTTCATACATTATTCAGTAGCTATAAAAATGTCTACATGCCTCAAAATGTTCATATCCTCTGATTAATTAAGCCGTTGCAAGCAACTGGACCTATATTGAACTGACACGGAACAGCACACAAGTCTCCCCCACACACACTGAGAAGGACCATTAGGGAGGCAAAACCTTCTCCAAAGATCAGAGTTGGCGACTTGCAGAAAATTGGTAGCATTTTGGGGTCATCGAGCCTGGAATTAAACTTACCAAGAAACCATTGGGAAGATGCAGAACAAAAGTGTTTTCTTTTATCCTACCACAAACATAAACACCTGGGTGAGAATTGTTCTGCTAAAAAGGCGGTCATTAACACGATCCCACTCACAATAAAAGGTTATTAATCACCGAATCAAGCGTGTAACATGGCTGCCCCATCCTCTGACAACCCCCCCTTTGAAAACTTGGGAGTTTGCTTTAACAAAGAATCTAGATGGGTTGACCTAGAACCTAAGAGGATCTAGAAAGATTCGGAATCCAAAATAGAAGGAAAAAAATAAGTTATGTTTGCAAATGTAGTTTGTACACAGTGGTGCTAATAATTGCGACACTAATATGTAATTCTTTAAAGGTTTTTAACATGGTTAGAATACATGTGCTTATATTAAAGGTCATATTTATAGCACATTTTTTCACTGTGAGATTTTAGATTTTGTTTATATATCATATCATATCACTGGCGTACAATTAAGAACGTCAAGCCTGCAGGGTGAGTGCCGTGTAATCACAGTCGTGCTGACATTCAGTAAGAACTCCATGATCGTGAATAAAATATTGTTAGTTCTATATACAAGAAATTAATATGGGTAAGTGACATTTATAACTTTTTTTCCCTGTTAGCTGAAACAAGCCAAACTCACTTAATATCTCAAAAGCTAGCTCGCTTCCTCGCTCACATTTTATAATTTGTACATTAATGTTAAAGGCACTTCCAGAAAATTTGGCTTCCTTTCTTACTTTGATCAGCGTTTATATTTTAATCCAAAAGATATTTCCCTGTTTAATTTTGTTTGCCATGTCTGCTGATGATGTTGCTTAACAGTTTCATACCAGGAAATGAAATGACATGACAACACAGAGTGATAAACCGAGTTAAATGCCTCAGTGCAGTTAGAGTGAATATAAGCACTCCTGGAATGGGTAGTGTTGTAAAATCCTGATATCTTCTATAAGCAGGTTAAACAAGTACATATCACAAATTCTTTTAAATTGATTTATTCTGGTCTTTTCAGAAAAAGAAGAGAGGATAGCTAAGGAGAAAGAACAAGGGATCTATAAGGAGAAGGTGAGTTTTTCACGTTTGTGACAACACTAAGCCGAGGCTCCCAGCCCCTGCCCTGTTCTGGTGCTAGTGTTCTCAAACATATCCCTGTCTGTGGGATTCATACACTTTCCATTTGATCTAGACTACATCTCTGGTTTCAGCCCAGACTCCCTGTGCTGTGTGCACTTAACCTCTTTAAACTGACATCTGCACTGCTGGACCTCTAATAAGATGCTGAGAACCTGCAGTACATAGCATGTACAGAAGTCAAGGCTGTCATGCTGGGATTTGCTCCACTCTGAAACAACTCCGGTTTTTGGAGATCACTCATGATAATACAAGCCGAATCACTTTTACAAGCTCCATCTTGATATCTGCAGGGTTTAACGTCTGCAGTTAATTTCTGTGAATAAATATACACTGAGCAGCCAGAGCATTAAAACCACCCAGATCATTTTGTGTAGGTCCTCCTTGCATAATCAGACCAGCATTGACCTGTCCAGGCATGGAGTCCACAAGATATTGCATCAAGACATTAGCAGGAAGTCCTTTAAATCCTTATCAATTGCAAGGTGGGGCCTTTATTGTCATCAACAGAAGCTGGATTAGATTGAGATCTTGTCTATTTTGGTTCCAAAGCAACACCTTGAACTCTTCAGCTGTCCGCATGATGTAAAAAAAACATGGTTCATCAGACCACTTTCTTCCATTGCTCCATGTCCCGTTCTGATACTTATGTGGCCATTGTAGATTCTTTTGGTGGTGGACAGGGGTCACCATGGACATGCTGACCTGTCTGCAGCTGTGCAGACATATAAACAACAAGACTTATTTCCATCATAGCCAGCATTAATATTTTAAGCAATTTGTCCGACAATAGCTCATCTGTGGTATCAGACAAGACGGGATAGGCTTCGCACTGTAAACTCTCTTCTCTTGTCATTGCACATCAATGAGCCTCGGCCCCTCACCCCACCAGTTACTGGTTGTTCTTTCTTGGACCACTTTTGGTAGATACTAACTACTGCATAGCAAGAACAGCCATTTGGAGATGCTCTAACCCAGTCATCTAGCCATCACAATTTGGCCCTAGTTAAGTTGCTCAGATCCATATGCATGTTTTCAAAACATAAAATTTGAGAACTGACAGTTTACTTTCTCCATAATACATGTGCTGCTTTAGCACGATAATTAGTGGTTTTCACGTCACCTGCCAGTGGTTTTAACATTCTAGTTGGTTGGTGTATGTTTTGGCTTTAGAACCTTATCTATTCAAGGTGTGAACCTAAATCTGGTTCTTTTTCAGTACGTCAGAGGATTGTCTGCAGTGTAGAGCCACTATTCTGTGCTGATTCTTTATGTATTATTTAGTTCAGAGCTTTGTTCTTCCAGCTTGTCTAATTCACTCTCTTTGTGACTGTGCAGCCAAAAAAGTCATCCAAAAGGCGAGAGCCCATTCGGGCCAGCACTGCAGGAGAGGCAATAGAGAAGATGTTGGAACAGAAGAAGATTTCAAGCAAAATCAATTACGATGTACTAAGAGACTTGAACAGCAAAGGCAGCAGCAGCCCAGCAGATAAGACAGAGGAAGTGTCTGGTATCGTCCCTGGACGTAAGAAGCTCACTCGCCGTAAGAAACAGCCCAACAAGAGCAATCTGGGTCTGGCAAAGCCTGCAAGCCTCATGGGGAAAAGGTGAGAATTAACAAAGAGTTTCCTTTCAACACAGCAAGCTGTTTAGTGATTGCTGTTTTATGGAATGATAGGTTCATTTGCTTTGAAGGAGCTTTGCCCTCATTGTCTACAGCCATGTAGTTTGTAGTAGTGCTTTTGTTGCAATCTTCTATTGCAAGTTTTGAAGTACTTCTTTTGTACCTCTGACAAAAGACAAGATTGAAAGGTTCTTACTGTCCTTGACAGAGTCCTTTTTCCTTGTCCGTCTTTAATATTATTTTGTCTTGCTTTGGCTGACCTTCAGAGTTCTTTCCACCAGGAGAGACCTCGTCATCAATTCTAGGCCAGTCTTTTCTGTTTGCTGTCAACTGGCACCCTGCGGTGCTTTTTCTAAGCTTTCCCCCTCTCCAATTAATAGTCCTCTAGGGCTCCAAATGTCTCTGTACGAAAAGTAACGAATCTCTGCCAGACACTTTCACTAAAGGTTCTCATTATGTGATTTCTTATGTTTGTTTCATAAATAACTAATTTACTTATTTTATTCTTGTCAATAAGAATCAGAATTATGAACTGTAGTCGAGATCCTAAGCAAAAAACATTATCATTTGAAATAAAATAAACATGGTTAGAGGCATTATAAAAAGCATGGCTTGTTTAACTACTGAAATTAGCTTTGAATTTTTAAAACACATTTTCGTGTGTAACAGAAACAATTTTACTATTAAAAACATATGTAATGCAAACGCACTTTAGCCCCTGCTACTGACTAGCTAAGGCTTATTAAAAGGTATTAAATTATGTCACGGATGGCACGTGGAACAAATCTGACAATAAACTCTAATTTGGTTACAGCTTTGGTTGAGAGAAAACGTCTCATTTCCCTCCTGCCGGAGCATGGGAAAACATTTAATGAGCTATTGTGGGAGGACAATTTGGCCTTGGTGCCTTAATTTCATATACCAATCAAACTTGGCCATGGTTTATTGACAAAACACACAACTGTTTTCTTCCCTTTTGCCTGGGCAAGAATTAAGATTTGAAATAACTAAAAAGTATTTGTTGATCATGTTAATGCATTACATTTCTTAACCTCTGCATATTTATTGTGCATATTTACTCTTCAGTCTAAGAGCAGAGAAACAAATCTGTTTTGTTAAGCCGTTCTTTACACTGTTCCTTAAACCGAATGACCCCACACCTCTCTGAAAGTGTACCCAAGAAAGCTCAACTCCACCATCCGTCACCCACACACAGACACACACATACACACATTGCCAAGCTCCTACAGAGGCTGCCAAACCCAGCCCACTGCATGACCTCTATACTGACAGAGGTAGAAAAACAAAGCACTTCTCCAGGAAGACTACAGCATAAATGCCATACAGTACCTTTATTTCACTCTTTTTTTTTGTCTTTCATCCTTCCCTGTATACACCCCTGCATGTTGTTAAAGGTTCTGAGTCTTTAGTACGCACAGAGTTCAGCTTTTGAAGTGCAAATCTAAACTTGTTGAGGCAGGAGGAGCTGCTTCTGAATCCTCTATACACATATCTCAAAGAGAGTGACAACGCATCCTGACGTGTCTCCTCCCAGAGTGCTATGTGATGCTTGTCTGATCTACATCTACATCTACATCCTCCTGCTTTGAAATCATTGCCAGGCTTTTGCCATTTAACACAGCTGAGATTTTTGAATTTTAAAAATAGAACTCTACTGTATCTGTGAGGCTTTCTTGCCTAATTTCTAGAGATATGGATATATTAGCCAGAAGTCAGAAAATAAAGATAAGTGTTGATGTATGTGTGTTTGTTTTTCAAAAGGTGGTATTAAGTAAGTTTTGTACTTCATTAACATCACACTGACGTTGCCAGAAATGCCCCAAGTACTGAGTTACCCTGATGAATTTCACAGACTGTTACAGAGGCTCTTTATTCCCAGTGGAAATGCAACATTTACCACAGCTAATGTCATTGTTTCCAGTCAGCTCAAGGTTTTCATCCAGCATTGCTCATCCGACATTATGGGTTTGGCTATTCATCCCCTACAACTGCAGATTCAGCACAGAGCTTTCAGCCATTAAACTCAGACATCATTTCCCAGCAACCATTAGAAGAGCATGCCACATGGTTGATACTAGTGGACCTCCATGTCACTAAATCCCTGAAGCAACTGCCCTAGTAACCAGAGCAGAAAGGGTGCTGAGTTTTCTTATAGTCTGGTCATGTTGAGCCAGAGACAGCGTGGCCTCTAAGATACATTGAGTCTGTGACAGATTATGTCTCAGAAGGCTTTTCCCTCCCCTCGACAAAGACTGCAGCCATGCTTGCAAGCGTGAAAGGGATGATACACAAGAAAATTCCTCTTGGAAGAGGCAGGCAGGGAGAAGTCCAGATTAGCATGAGCATAAAGGAATGCTTGGAATTTTGGTCCCACAGTTTAACTAGCTAAACTTTGTTATGTGGTCATGTCCACTGGCCAAGCCTTATTCTCTGGGTCATTTCATGCTTCATCTCTGACCCAAAAGGCTTTAGACCAGATTTCAAAACATGGAGTCTTCTATTGTTTAGGGTTGTGATTTATCAGTGGGCTCTGGTTCGGCTGACTAGAGGATGCATGGTGGTAGGAATCGGGGAGCCACTTCCTGCTGATGGGAACTACATCCCTTATAACAGCTGGATGTTGCAGTTTTTCTAAGCAGTATTCTCAGGGGAACTTAAACATGTAGATTGCACATTGTTTTCTATGGTGACTAATGACCTCATTGCCAGCAAGCTTATCAAGTAATGAAAGCAAGATATACGCAAATTCACAAGGCCCTAAATGAATTAGCAGTGACTAAGTGAATTACATGGAAACAATAAATTCTGTCCAATGAGGACCAGCAAGATTTATTTCAGTAACGTTAACTGGGATCCCCGAAGCTTTTAATTATAATCATTCTTTTGATTTCACTTATGTGATTCAAATTTAAGTACATATTCCTCCAGTTCTCAGCAGAGATGAAATGGCTTGCTTCAGCAGCAGGTTAGGCGCATGGTGAATAGTTAGCACTGTGGCACAGAAAGACCGTCTTGTAAACCCTTTGAGCTTTCTCGCCTTGCTTTTCCATCTGCTCTTTAGGTGCTGAGGGAGGTTGAGTCAGTCACATTTCACATTGCTCAAGCTGTCTCAGCAGGAGCCCTCTCCCACTCTCTTCTCTACTAAGCCAGACTAGACCTTGTCTGTTAATGGAGGCTTATGTCTCCTGGTGGCATCAAGAAAGTGTATGCGCTCTGACATGAGCGGAGGTGGCAGGAAAGATCTCTCCTGCTCTTCGGGTTTCCTTGTCGTTCTGACCAGATGCAACAAAGGGCATCATGATGACAGCAGGAGCTGTTACCAAGCTGCACAGCCACACACGAAGAGAAAATTGGTACTTCCTTTACAGCTACCCTGCACCATGTCAGATTCTTTGTGTGATCAGTTTAGGGCATATTTACTCCCCCACACTGTTTTGTTCACTAGAAGGCAGGGTGGATTTAGCAGCCTCCACAGTACATGCTTATGAATGTATGTGTGTCAGTTAGTGATCGAGGAGCAGTGGTTCTCAGCCTTTTTTTGGCAGGTGACGCTATTTTCATGGTACAAGCTTTCCCATGAGCCATGTTTTATACAGGTCTTCAACACATACAGTGGTGTGAATAAGTGTTTGCCCCTTCCTGATTTTTTTTGTTTTTTGCATGCTTGTCACACTTTAATGTTTCAGATCTTCAAACAAATTGAAATATTACTCAAAGATAACACAAGTAAACACAACATGCAGTTTTTAAATGAACATTACTTGTCATGCTTTCGATAGGTAAAGATGGCATGTTTTAATTTTTTTTTTTTACAGTTAAAATCTCTAAATCACTGTGTGTAGGATTAGGTAGTCTAAACTCACAAAGTCCACTAAGGTTTGGTTTGTGACACACAGCAGTTTATCACAGTCATGTAAATGTTGGCTGTTATAGAAACATTAGATCAGTGAAAAAAGTCTGGGTAAATGAAATTAAGTGGTGCCAACTTGTTACTTCAACCATAACCAGGACACACAAATTAGTGAAGATGAATGAATAAAGAAATACATGTTAGATTAGAAAGAGTAGTAGTTATTATTTTAATACATTAATATGTTTAAATGTATCTTGCTCTAAACAATGTCTTAATTTTTATGTCCTTGCCAGTATGGTAAAGTTGGCATCATAGGGTTACCACCGTCTGCCCGTTTCACATAGAAGGCATTCTGTGAGAAAATTGAGTTTGCAGAGCTATGAGCTAAGCACAGTCATAACAGTAGAGGACATCCCCCCTTCTGTACTTCCTTCCTGCTGAACCACTGGAGAGGAAGATAGCAAGAGGATAATCACTTCTGCTCTCTCTGCCCTGGATCCCTCCCGACCAGCCTCCAGACTCTGGGGGGTTTCCTCAGTGGTCTGCAGGACGTGTGATAAGCTGTCTTGACACCAGAAGGTGTGGAACTCACCCAACTCTTAATGTATGCATCCTTCCAGTATCTTTTTCATCGCTTTGGAACTGAGAGCGTGAGCTGAATTTTTAATGACTTCACGCTATGTCAGCGAGCTTTTCTCTGGTCTGCATTAGGTATTTTAACCTCTCATCCCCTTCTCTACGTGTGTGCGGTGTAAGCGTAACCATTGATTTATGTTTCAAGACCGTCTCATCCAGTCATATTACTTCCTCAGTGCAAAGTATCACAGTGCATTTGACTTACTCGTGATTGACCTTTATTATGTTTTAGTCAGACAGACCACTCTTGCCGTAGGCAAGACACGATGGCAGGCTTGTTTGCTATGTCTCATATATCATATGGGTGTGTCCTGAGCAGAGACTTATTGGAATTCCATCATATCCTTCTGGCTTTTCTGAAAGATCTTTCTTTCCTGCATCATGCAAAACAGATCTACTGGTCTTTTCTGGGTTCTTCTAGAATTTTCAATCAGATAGGATTAATGTATTATTATTGCTCTGCACTCACACCAACAGTGACCTGAAAATGAAGCCTGGAAGCATTTGTTTGAAATACGATTGTGTGAGTTCCAGCCACAGGAGGCCAGGCATTTATCACTATGTAAAGTTGGGCTTGCAATGCAAAAAAAATGGTAGCTTTATCCATGCGACAAGCAAATTGATGTGACCAGTGAGAGTGAGAAAGGCTGATATGACACCTCACCAACTCCCACCTGTGAACATCTGTATATTTTAGTTTCATATATTTCTTTCCAGCTCACAGCTGGTGATGTTCTCGATGCTGCTAGGGAGTTTGAAGTGCTAGATAAGCTGTTGATAGTCACTGTCATCTTTAGGTACATTTAACATACCAAGCCTGTTAAGTAAACAGTAGAAATTGTGAAGAGCATAGGCATTGTTTTCGGCATAATCTAACACTTGCAGATGGTGATAGAATATTCACAGCATAAAAACAGTGTATGAACATACAATATTTACCCATTTACTAGAAATCTAACATATATTGGAGGGAATGCATGAGAATTGTTATCAAAACAAGTAAGATATCTTGTTTGTGCTGGAAGATACTGTCTTTGAGCACAACAACCTCCTAATCAATACACAATTGTCAGACTGTTTATTTGTTATCATACCCTCTAGTGTCACCCAAATAAGGATGGGTTCCCTTTTATCTTATCTTGTCTTATCTTATGAGTCTGGTTCCTTTCATAGTTTCTTTCTCTTCCATCTAAGGTAGTTTTTCCACTTCCTTGCCACAGTCGCCTCAGTAACCTCAAGCTTGCTCATTGGGGATAAATACAAACTTTTTGCCACTTCTTTGCCACAGTCGCCTGTCACCTCAAGCTTGCTCAGTGGGGATAAATACAAACACGCTTAAATATAATTCCATATCAAACTTTTATATTATATTAATCTTTGTATAATACAATGTTTTTGTATTATGTTTCTTATGTTCTGTAAAGTTGCTTTGAGACAATGTTTATTGTCATAAGCGCATTACAGATAAATGGATTTTGTGGCTAGCTGTGGTGAAGGTGTGGCTCTTTGGAACTAACTATTTGTTAGCAGCAAGTCCATATCAACTAGCAGTAAACTAAAGATAGGAACTCATACTGTACTATCAATCAGGGTAGATCGATTTAAGTGACATGGGGTTAGGTAGCGTACATGGCTCGATAGATCAGTTGGAGTTCCATCCTAGTCATTTATTATGACCTGCTGTTTTAGGGTCTCCTTCAGTCTGCACTTAGTCCTGTTCTGTATTCATGCAGTCCCAGTATTGGTTCAGCACAATTACTTCCCCCTGTCAGATTTCATTGACATGTCTTATTGACTGACTGGCTAAATGGATCCTATAGGGGTTCAGAGCTCATCCACAAAAGGCATTACAGCTGTACCAAGCATTATGAGCTCACAGAAAAAGTCACTTGAAAGTGTCTGTCCAAAAGTTTACAAGAGTTTGATCTTGAATCTTAAATCCCTTCTACAGTGACACTGAACTCTTATATTACTACAAAGATGGATGAGTGACTATAATGTTAATGACTGCTTTGTGGTTAATGTGACACTGTCGTAGTGGAAGGACAAGAAAGTTATTTCATTTACACTGACCATCAATTAAACTTCATAGAGAAAGTATTCAGCTGCCTACAAAAAGTGCAGTCACGGATTCTGTAATATTTTATCATCTTTTCCTGTCTTTATCTCACAGTATCTGCCGTTGTGTGGGAAATTATTGATGATAAGGCAACATGGGGATTGATTGTTAAGTGGATAAATTTATCTTGCGTGAATTCACCCCATTAGCCAGCTCATCTGCCATCTGTTTTGGAGTGGGAGCAAGCAGGCAGCCTGGCATCAGGATGGCGCCCCCCTCACCAGGGCAGCTCAGCAAGCAAGCCTTCTGCACTCTCTGTGGTTCTCCCGATGCAACAGTCTAATCATAGACCAGAGACACAAAATGAACCTATTTCCCTTTTTGAATAATCTCTCATTGTGGTCACTGTAATTTGCCCTTGGTGAAGATGTTTATTTATTTATTTGTTTTAAATACGTTTTATTTTTTAAAGTTTGGATTTTACATTAGTTCCATGTGATGTCTTATGGTTTAAAGAGCAGTTGAACAACAATTACCAGATGCTGTATGATGGTTTAATGTGGGACTTTCCTGGCATTACATGGGATAACACGGAGTGTTTAGCTGATCCATGTGGAAATCTCACTGACTTTGTTGAGGAAGGGTAATCCATTAGATCTTTGTGGGCTTTTATGTGAAAAATTGATTTAACTCTCTCCCTATTGTAGAGACTGTCTTTGAACTGAAATCGATGTTGAACCGCTAATTATCTAATGAATATAATACTATATAAAAGCACAACGCAAGGCTTATGCTCATTGTTTGAACTAGGATTTTGGTTTAGCTTGACCTTTGCATGCTTCACAAGAACAGTCTGACAAACTCTGATTTGCCAAGGTGTCCTTCACACTCCATTGTCATTCACACCTAGCTCAAATGTTGTTAATGCATCCACACTGGCAAAAAAAAACCACATAGCAGACCGCCACATGGGAGTTGGCACAGAATGCTATAAGGGATGTCATTCCTGGTTGGCTCTGTTTTGTGTGAGTTGCCAGCCCACAGGGATTGTGGGAGCTCACATGCGGATGTGCTCATTCCCAGCCAAACCCTGCTGGCACAAGAAAATATAAACCACAACAATAGAAAGTATGTTTTCTGAAGGGTCAGAGTTCAGCAGTCACATTTGGAGCCTCACCCCAAGATGCCATCTAAACATAACACACCTACTCTTTCATTTCTCAAGAATTACGGTAGCTTTATGCTCCCAGAACAAACATCTTGCTTCTGTGGCCTCACTCCATTAAGCACATAAAAGAACATTTGCTGGATAATGGGTTGTGGTTTTTTTTTTTTTTACTGAGCCAACCAGCCATGTCCATGCATCAGCGGCATTCTAAATGTAATTCTGGCTCTAAATCTAATGTGTTTTCAGTCTTACCTGTGCTTAAAGCTGTCTGACCTTTTTCACAATGTGCTGTCATAGTCTTTACACTATACTGCCATGTTAGACATTAAGCAGCAGCTTGAGATAAATACCAAGCAAAAGGAGTACTATTAAACTTGAGGTTTTAGGACCAATCAGTGGTGTACGTTTACTTATGAGCAATGTAGTTTTGAGGTACAGAACAGGATCTTAAGGACCACTATTGTATCTTTTGGAATTAAAGAAACATTTTTCCTTGTTTGTGCCTTGGGAAACAAAGTCTACCCTTTTTTTACCTGTACATTTATTTTTTCAGTGGGATTTTTTTAAAAATGATTACCGTCTCAGAAAGATTAACAAATTAGATAGATGTGTTTGTATGTGAAGTTATTCTACTGTAGATAGTCACAGAACTGAATTTGAAAATGAGATAAATTACACCAATCAGAGTTTGATTACATTGGAAGATGCTCTCACTATTTTTCAGGCTTTTTCAGATTCCATTAAGATTTTGTAGACTCAGTTGGATTTTTATCGATTCTTCCTCTACTTCCTTTACTCTATGAAATGGAAGGTCATATAAAAATAACTGAAAGCAATTGCTGAGCTTTTACAGTCCCTTGCAATACCCAGTGCATTTGGGTGGTACTTCCATTTGTTTCGACCTGGGCTATCTTTAAGCCCAGTGCTAAAAGATTGTATACACCTCTGACACCCTCTAAGAAGAAGCAGTCAATAGATATTCTCCACATTCTTCCCAGAGGCCAACTGCCTGCTGTCGCTTGCTCATGCTGGTAATTGTGTTAGTCGCAGACAGCTAGAGAATCCAGGTCTCAGTCTAAGCATTTTGCAGTATTGTGTTGAGTAAACTTAAAGCCCCAGTTACAGTAGAGATCAGTGCCAGACTTCCACACACCAGCAGCAGTTGACAGAGTAGCCTGGGCCAATGCAGGCTAGACTAAGCTTGCTTTGTATCTGGCAGATGGCTGGTGCTAGCTGCCTCGCTTAATGAATCACAAGGAAATGGAAGCCCCTCTGCTCGTCGAGCAGCGAGCCCTCAGTTTGCATCTCGTCATCCTCCTCCTCCTTAAGCTGATTAATTACTGGCACTTTCGTTTATCAGCCAGGAAAGCACTCTCACATGTCCTCTGGGAGAACTCAGCAGGGAGGCCCAGACGCCGCCTAGGCTTACGCTGTTGTTGGGTTGAGAGTAAATGTAGAGGGATGGATATGGAAGGTGGCCATTTTATATTTTCAAACTCAACGTCAGGAACATTGTTGGTACACTGATAATAATTGGATGCATTAGCAACGAATAATGCTGGTTATATCAAATCCTTTATATTTCAAACACACTAGCATATCTCTGGTATTTTTCTGTAATTACACCTTCCGCCGTTAATCTGCAGGTGATTGACTCATAAATGACTGCAATGCCGTTCATTTGCTAACCGATTTTGTCCTGACATTTCATTTGTATTTATTTCAACACCGGTGCTGGAGGCATTGTATTTATGGGTTGTGTCTCCATTCATCTGTCTATCCATCTTAGGTTGTCATTAACATGGTATCTCAAGAACAGGTGGTTGAATGTTTGTTATGAATTATTAATTGAATTATTAATATGGTTTTATGATCGTAACCAGCAGATGAACTGGTCAACATTTGGAATTGACCCAAACAAGGTCAAGTAAACAGTAACTTTAAATGTCTAAAAAATATACATGCATGTGTATATAAAATAGCTTCCATATATTAATAACCTGAAGGATGAGAACCCATCCACAACACTGACGTCAAGTACTTCATTTTTTTTTACTTTAAACTTATCCTCCTTCTCTCACAATGTATCAGTGTGTCATCCTTTTTCCCAGTAATACATCAGGCTTCTGCTTGCATCATCATTTTGCAGAAACTGCTTCTAAGTTTAAGCACAGCTGATCTCATCGCAGAAGCAGATGAACAATTTGCGCTTCCTTTAACATTTGACCCCTTCCCGGTTAACGTCTATTTAATTTCAATTTGTTTGTCTCCTGTGTGAAAGACACACGTGTGTGGATAACGGCGGTGTGTATTTCTTAATTGTGTATGACATTTAACCATATATTAAATTGATCCAGTTTCACTTTACAATTCTCTTTAATTTCAATGTATTTTTTTTTGGTATAATTTCCCAGCATAACTCTTTCTATCACTGCTCCTTTAAATGAATTTTGCAGCATTGCATTACTGACTACTGCTGTTTCTCTCCACAGTCCTTACACTAGTTCTATTTAGGCTTCATCTGAACTGAGACATAAATTGTACAGTATGTTCTCTTCAGAGATCTCTTTGCTCTGCACACGCAGAAGCAGCACAGGCGCACATCAAGGTCATTGTCTCCAGATTGTTCCGTCATTTCCTGCTTCCGTTCTCCCACAAGACTAATTAACTTTTCATTACAGTGTCTTTAATATTAGCCTTAAATAGAGCAGGATGTTTGATGTTGAAATCCGATTCCTGGCAGCTGTAAGCTAAGTATTTCATCAGTGCCAAGGGGTGTCTTTTCACCCAGTGGTGCAGCTCTTGGGCTTAACAAAGTGCTAGGCTTGAATAATCTGCAGTGCAGGAGGAGGCAAGGGATGAGACAGAATGCTTAACTTCGTTTTGAAATGGAGTGCACAGCCGGTGATGAGAAACCGAATCAACTGCTGCTGTGGTTATTTCATGCATTCAGTCCGAAATGGGGCGCAGTCCGGAAGATTCTGCCAGTGTTATCTGTTTCCCTGGCATGTTTACAGTACCAGTGCTAAAATTATCTCTTTGCAAAATGTGTGTGCAGTTGCAAGCGGTAATTGAAACATATTCTGGATGGAACACAACCAATGTGGTTGTAAACCGAATCGAATTGAACACAGTAGATGTGCATTTCACTCTGTAAGAATGTGTCAATAATAAGTTTTATCTTTGCACTTTTTTCAGGCTCCGCCCCCTAATATCGTCAAATCACAAGAAGAAAAGAGCAGCTATACAGGTGAGGAAATATTCAAACTGAGAAGCAAAGACATGAGGTGTAATCGGCAATGTTTCACTGTACATTATAAAACAATATTACATTCCAGATTGCTTCATAAGGATATGTGCTATGGTTTGTATTATAGGCAGTTTCTTATATTTTAGAAGCTAATCTGTACATTAATATAATAACAGATACATCCCCATGTCCTATACTACATCTTTCTCATTAATCATGTGGCACTTTATATGGAATTCATATTTATTCTGAAGCCAGGGTCTACTGTCTTGGATTGATTATTTAATTGGTTTACTTTGAGTGCATCTGAGATGTACGTTCAGATTAGGATCTGCTTAACATGCATTTAAGTCTGACGCAGTGCTGTGAGAGACAGAATGAGAGGGAGAAACGGGGGAGAGGTACGTGCAGGCATAGAGAAAGAGAGCACACACACACACACACACACACACACACACAGAATGCTAGCGGGGGTCAACTGGGCCGTCGCTAGGCAACCTCCCAGTCCTGTCCTGGTTGCTGTGGAGTAGCTGCTCTGATTGGCGGAAGAGAGACAGCAAAATGAATTGGTGTTACATAACTGCATGTGTTCCTGTGAGGGAATCGGAAAGGAGTCACCATCAACAAACAATCAGGAGCATTTATCTGACTGCTCTCTTCAACCCAAGGAAAGGTCTAGAGGGAAAATGCAAATGCACTGTGACTCACTATGAGAAGCCCTCAAAGATATTTATTATTGTGTTTGCTGAAGTTGTAATGTCAACTTTGTCACAGTGGTACGCCTGTACACAGTGGGATAAAATGTCATGCCACTAGAGCTGTTTCTACAACATATGAGACAACAAACAGTGGCCTTCTACACACTGACTACACTGACTGCAAAAGCTTAAAGTTGCACATTTGTTTAAGTTGAGCCTCTAATTTATTCACTTAGATTATTTTCCATGCTCATTCTTTTCATGTTTGATTTAATGAGTCCCAGAGATTCTATAGCTGCCAAGCTCCTCTGTTTGATTGATCCACGTTAGGGTTAACTCAGTCGGGGACTGACCCATTGCAGAGCGTCAGGCTCACTTTGAGGCCAGCAGAAGGGCTGCTTCTGAAGCTGTGCACAGTTTTTTTTTCCCTCCGACAATCAGTAGAACCCTGCTGCTGCTACCAGTCATACAGAGAAGCTGCCTCAAGAGAACCCTCATGTCATATATGCCAGCTATAATTAGCTTATACTTCCATACTCATCTTTGCTTTTCTACAACATGATAATTAATTAGGTCTCACGAATCCCCAGGCAGTGATTCCTCTCAAAATCTTTTCCTTTGTTGTTTTTTTTCTACTGCTCCTTATGGCTATTGAAGCCGTCAATACTGAATACATATATACTACATAATTGGCAGAGATCCAGTTTTCCCATTTGTTTCTTTTACACTTTATTGCTATCTTGCTCCCCGTCATTGATTTTTAGTGGATGTTTTCTCAGAGTGCTGAATGAAATTGGCCTCAGTCTATCATTGATTAATGCAAGGCTTGTTGAAGGTCAATATAAGCATGTCAAAAATCAACACAGGCTGCTCTCCTTCCTGCCATTTTTAGATTGTGCCAAAAGCTGTGATACTGCCCTCAGTGACTCCTGAGACTCCTCCCCCTGACCCTACTCCTCCTCCAGTCGTTGAGAGTGGCCCTGTGGCATATGAGGAACCCACCGAGGAAGAGGAGGATGAAGAGGTGGAAGAGCCCTGTGTTAGTGCTCTGAAGCTCATGGGAGGGAACGGTCAGTATGAGCAACAGACATGGTCAGCAGTTCCAGTCACGAAGTTGCAGTTAGTGATTAAAATGTTTTCATTTCCAGACTGAAGAAAATGCTTAAGGTGGTTTATGTATATATATATATATATATATATATATATATATATATATATATATATATATATATATATATATATATATATATATATACATCAGTGTTGTATACAGTATATACATGTGTGTGTGTGTGTGTATGTGTGTGTGTGTGTGTGTGTGTGTGTGTGTGTGTGTGTGTGTGTGTGTGTGTGTGTGTGTGTGTATTTATAGATGTAAGTTGGATGTATTATTTAAATAGATTTACAATGAAGATCTTAATTATAGAATATGAAAACTGCATAGATACTTAGAGCTCAAGGCTGTAGCTCAAGACCTTCAATACTTTAGACAAAACTAAGGTCAAAGGGTGATACAGACCGAGTCAATAATTCAATAGACCTAGTGCAAATAAAAGTGAAACCAAGATCAAGGCAAAAGAAAGGACTTCTCTGGTTTCTGTCATAATTTCTGTAATGGAGACATTAGAGTCAGCTGTACACCTGCACACTCACTCTGACTAATGGACTTAAGTATGCAAAAGCATATCAGCAGTTGTTGAATAGAGAACATATAGAGCACTGCTGTTAATCTACATCTGAAAAGAAAATAAGAGACCATTCATTTATGCATTATGCATTTATGTAAAGCCTTTCTAATTTGTGTAACGGTCTTTTAGGCACATATTATACATGTATTATGAATAATAGTTTATGTTTCAGTGTGAGTCCTAAGATTCACAGTCAAAGGTTAATGTTTGTTCTTTTTAATATAACTTTCATTAAAACTATACATTCCTTCAGGCTCTTGTATAGGTCTGGAAAATTGGATGGAAGTATGGATTTTGGATGGAGGTTTTGTTGATAGTAAACAAACCAATAACCTTCTACCCATAGGAGTTGACATATTGACCCAAAATATTTTTTTTGCCTGGACAAGACTATTACAGTCCTAATAAATACAAAGATCACTCCCCCTTCATCCGCCTTAAGCTTAAATTCCCCCTAAGATGAAAATCTGAGGGAAATGTTCAATTGAGTCCAATTCACTTTATTATCCACCTGGGAAATTTGATTTGCAGCTTAGTGTGACAACAGCACATACTGTGACAACACAATAAAACTACACATGATTTATTAAAGTCGAAGGACAATAAACACAATTTCAATTTCATTGTCAAGTTCTTTTTATGAAAATCTGTCATATTTGTTACATTTATTTAAAAAAAAAAAACATGAATATTTGTATCCGTATGTGTTCATAATGAATGTTATTTGCCCTATTCCACCTGCATGAGCTCACAGATTGATTGACAGGGGGTAGACTGCATGCCATCCCAACTTTTAAATCTAATATTATAAACCCAATTCATGAAACCTGCCTCTCTTTCCAGAATATGGCTGTGAAGTCGAAGAGGAGGAAGTTTTTTAGTGTGTAGTTTTTGTCGTCCCACCAGCAAGCCATGATTTCATCAGCCACAGAGATGCTTTCTCTCCGATATAGAGACAGGAGAGAGAGAGAGAAAAAAACAGGGCCTCATCATGTGAGCTATTGTCACTACCACGAAGGAACAGTCATGCGTCGTTGGACGTGTTAAAACTCCTGCAGCGTCTGAGACAATAGAGAGACATCTGAGGGTGCATGTGACGTGTGGAAAACACATGACTGAAGACCAGGAGTGTAGATTTAACCCAAAAGTGTAGACCAAAGCATACACATGTTAATAGGACTGGTGAGCTTTTGTTTAGGAATTAAAACCACTCCGGTCATGTTTTTACAATGTTTTGACAATTCTGTATGATGTTTCTGATGTTTCTAGTCTGACAGCAACTGTTTTAAAAATGTCTGAAGGTGCTCTGTTAATAGATGCTATGTTTTAAAGGGAACAACTAGTAATGTTAAGTACTGGTTTTTAATTCTTGTGTCGTTTTAGTCTGGTCAGAGTTTTAGCTATGTTAAAATCTATAATACTGGCCCTCGTGTGTATAAATGTACATAATGTCTAGCTTGCTTTGTTTCTATGAAAATGCAATATTTCCATTTCAGTTTGTAATTACACACATTGCAGCAATGTATTATGCATCATTGTGCTTATTACTGTGATATTCTCTTTTTGTTTAGTTTTTTCTCTTAGCTAAGGTGAAACCCTATTAAATTTCAGAAGAAAAACCTCACAGGGCTCAGTGATGTACAGGAGCTAGCCTGAGAACATTCCTAGGTGTAATTAAATTCACAATTACCATGAGAAACAAAAGTGTATTCAGCCAACTGTCAAGATTTTATTGTGCATGTTAAAAAAGAAAAAGAAATCTAAAATGGAATATTTGCCACGGGACCATGTTCTGTTCATTATTATGTTTTGTGTTTGATGAATGCTATTTTCTTTTCTTTTCCAAATCTTATTGTTTGTCTTAAGCGTGTTTGACATAAATCAGTCTAAATGGATGTAACATGTAAAGATTCTTTGTTTTATATAATATAAAGCCCGTATCATGATGGCTGCCTTTTAATGCTGGTCTCCTATTTGTCACTTTTTCATCTGGAAGACACGCAACCATTGACAAATCTGTCAGTGTGTAACATGAGATCACCCCCAGACCCTCAGGTGTGCATGTGTGTGTGTGTGTGTGTGTGTGTGTGTGTGTGGGCAGCAGATGGTGAGCACTCTGTTCTCCTTGTGATATCACCGTCAGCTCGCATCACTGGATTGCTTCATGAGTCGCATACACAGTTCCTTACACTTCCATGTAGCATTCCCATTTTATTATCACGGTGCAAAGAGCTCACCTTGTGTAAATACATCTGGTGGTACATCGAGTGAAGCAAAACACATTGATTTCTTTTCTCTTTTAATTACTGGGTCCCAATGAACACCATAAATATGGATAATGTATTCTTTAAAGTGTCCCCTTCGTGTTTTGCTCAGGTGTTTTTTTGGGACAGAGGTATGCTGGTGTAAACCCTTTTATGTGGCAGATTCCCTCACACTGCAGGTGCTGATGGAGTAGATTGCCATCAATCCACCTGCCTCCAACCATGAGGCCTTTGGGTAATATGACACTGTAATGGTCTGGCACTGCAGCACTGCTGCCTGCCAATCATGTCTGATTTTATTTGTTAGCAGATGCTGACTCTTTCACACTTCAACTATATCAGGTTCTTCAAAGACTGGATTAAACAGCACAGCACGGTCTGCTCGGTTTCCCTCCCTCTGACTGAAAACCAGGCTCTGGTTTCTGCTCATAATTCCCATGCAACATGCTAAGCAAGGTCATCTCAGTCACTTCACCAGATTTAAGTCATCTGGCTTAGATCAGGGGATTCTTCCTAATTAACATCCATAATTGATTTACTTGGTTGTGTCATTTCAATGTCAGAAGGTAGTTGAGTATATGACCCAGTTTGCATCTGAAGATAGAAATGATGCACATTTTACCACAAGGAAAAAGTTTATCTTTTGATTTGGAAAAGTCCATTTTGATGATATCACTTGCATCAGCATGATGATGATGATGGAGCAAATCTCACCCCAGAGTGAGCCTCGTTATTTTTTTTTTAAAGTCATGTGTAAATGTTTGCTAAACTGAACTAATCATTTCCACCAGATTTACAAAAGTTTCTTAAACGCTGATTTTCCTCATACTGTTCTGTGTGCATGTTGATTACCTGTTAATTGCAAAGCATTTTCCCAACACAGCTCATTTACATTTAATGACACCCACAAACAGAAACATGAAATAACTAAATGCTGACAGAAAAGGCTGAAAGGTAGAAGTGGCAGTTATTTCGACTCACTTCTATTCCACAAATGTTTAGCAGTTTGGAAGCACCTGAATAGGTCAAACTCTAGAAACAAATGAAAGTGTGAAAAAATGAATTAAGTGTGAAATTAACCGAGGTGTAAAGAAGACGGTTTGACATTAAAACAGAGAAGACTTATAAAAATGTACAGTGTGCCTAGGTTATCATGGACACAGAGACTGTCACACAAGGAAGATGCTACTTTTAAGTGTGTGTGTATTCCATCAGTTGAGGCATCTGTTTACGGGTTTTGGCTATACACAGGAATACCACCATGTCCTCTGTTTACACAACAGCATTTCTTTTGTCATAACTGAATGACTAGTGATATTTATCTTCATTTATAGTTTAATGTTGCCACTCTTTATTTTCCATATTCTACTGTATAATTAACGATAATGAAATGAAATGATGTACAAAAGTTTCTCAAAGCTATTTTTAGTCCCTGACCTAGCATGAGGATGGGTTTTTCAAAATAAAGAAGCACTTCTATAAGTCACGCTGGATAATCTGCTAAATGCTGTAAATGTAAATAAATAAGCTATTTAAACCGGACAGCATATTCCATATTGTATAAAAATGCAGTTAAGCTAATCTGCTAATTATAAGATGTGAAGTCGATCAATCAAGGTCGACTAGATACGTCCGTCTTTCCGAAATCAAATGATTTTAATAAATCGCAAATTTCTTGTGTAAGTGCTCCAGCTTGATAAATGAGACCATTGTCTCTGTCAGTACCTAATCATGTGCTGTGAGTGTCATACAGAAGAGGATGGATTCTGTTTTTAAATCTGGTTCCTCTGTAGTTTCTTTCCTCATGACATCTCAGTGAGGTTTTTCTTGCCACTCTCACCTTAGGCTCTTTCATTAGGGAGCTAAATCTATACCAACATCTGGACTTCTGTGAGCTACTGTAAGAGTAAATTAAATGATACTGTGTGATGACAGCTGTTCTCAGCAGCTGCACTGTTAGCTATTACCTGTGAATTAGCATCTAAAAAAGGAGAGGTTTTGTGTTGTATGTGGTGTGAGACATGGCACATCCAGGTGCACTCAAGGTTGTTGCAGTCAGGGTACTGATTATATCACATATGCTCATCTATTTCGAATATAATAAAGGTTCTGTAAACATTTAGGTCAAGTCAAGTCAAGAAGCTTTTATTGTCATTTCAACCATATATAGCTGTTGCAGTACAGTGAAATGAGACAAGGTTTCTCCAGGGTCATGGTGCTACATAAAACAAAGACAGGGCTAAGGACTTGTAAGTAGTCTTAGCCACATAAAGTGCAGCCACATAAAGTGCAGCTGTGTAACCTGGTGCAAACAGTGCAGGACAAGACAAAAAAGACAGACAAGACAGTGCAGGACAAAAGACCATGTAGACAAAAAGTTACAAGACAATACAAAAAGTACAAAAAGACAATAAACAGTAACAGAAACAGCGCCGACCGACCAGTGTAAATACTGTATGTGAATACTGAATGTTCAAACAATATATCGTGCAGTAACATTAGAATGAACACAGTTTCTTAGCAGCAGGTCCTTGGGATAATATATAGAATTGTGCAAAAAACAGCAAATGACTGATTGTATAGTATGTGCAAAATGGCTGAGATATTGTACAATATGAGCAAAAACGGCTGAAATGTTGGACAGTTTGTGCAAGACAGCAGAAAAGTGTGCAAAACAGCATGCACTGTAAACATTTAGGTGGTGGATCACTTCACCAATAAAAGTAAACATTTCAGACCAGCTAATTCCTAAAAAACAGTAGAGTCTCTGTTAGTGTTTGATCATTGGCTTTGTTTGCAGGTTAATTTGCGAGAAAATCCAATTTCTCCCAGATTTGCTGCAGATGAGCAGTTGAGTCAGCTATTTCAGGATACTCAGTTTGAATGTGGGTCCAAATTATTCTATAGAACATTGCTCATTGAAATTTATTCTCTGTGTAACAACTGATGGCAAAAGCTTGTCACAATGTTGTTGTGTCTTGTCCTCAAATGGATTTCTGATCCACTTAAAGCCATGGTCTGATTTTGGGAAATGTTTCTCCAATTGCAGGCTTATATGTGTGCTTCCAAGGCTGCAATGATGTCACATTCAGCTCATTTTCTGCTGTAAAGAGAAAATCCTGAAAAAAAAAGCACTAGGAATGATTTATGAATTCTCAGAGATCACAGAGGGCCTCCTTTATACAGTATCTGATCTCAGATTCAAAATGAACATTGCTTCACTATCCAGTGTGTTGTTGCACAAAGTGTTCACTGAGGATCTGATCCTGATGGCAACATATTTTTCTAACATGCATACATTTATTATTGCAGGTTAGCATCAGGTTTTTTTCTTAATAAATTCTACCAGGCTGCCTAGTCACTGTTTTTCACTTATTTTTTGGTAGCATGATAGGTCCTTGTTGGTCCAGTGGCAGGATCTCTCGCTCTCTGAGCTACTCGATTCTCAGGCAGGGATCCAACCAAGTCACTGATGGGTTAAATCATCGTGCCCGTCCCAAGCCTGTAGTAAATTAGGAGGGTTGCTTCAGAAGGGTTATCTGGCATAAAACCTGTGCCAAAATCAAATATGTGGATCGGATGATCTGCTGTGGCGACCCCAAACGGGGAGCAGCCAAAGGACAACAACATTAACAACATTTTTTGGTAAAATGGAGCGGCACTCACTGTTACTCTACATTCACGCTAGCACACAACAAAGCAACGGATGTCCATTCTTTTACAATATACATGTGCAAATGACACGAAGCCACAATTTCTGTGTCTGGCACAAACAACAAAGTTACATTTGAAGTAATATTTTCTCAACTGTATGCAAAACATCACAAAGCAAAAACAGCCTCAAATGATTCTTTGTCAGTCCTGTGGCACATATGGTTCATTGATCCTTCAGTTCTCCACTCCCTTGCCCACTCACTTTAGATTCTACCTGCAGTTATTTCTCAGTTACTGTGTCCCTTTAACGATGATTTCATTTTATCTTGTCATATAAAACCTCTCATTAAATGTGTACAGAGACAACACAAAGATAAATAAAGCTTGGAAAGAGTAGCAGAGATGATTGGTGTCTCTGGTGAGAGTATGTCACGAGTAAAGTGAGCTTACTTTGTTCATTTTCACTAGAAAAATCCACTGGACAGTCCACACCCACAACAGACAAAAGTATGAGTTGCTACAGTATACAGTCACACAAAGTACAAGCGACACGAGCGACTTGTCACTTGCTAGTGTGAACACAGGGTTACTGTGAGATCAGTTCCAGCTTCTTTCTCACTTGGCCACATTGTATAAAAGCATGTGCCAAATGAATAAATGTAATCTGCTCTGATTCTACACACATACATAGCCGGGCACATAGAAAATTTATGTGGCTTGCAATATGGCATTTGGCTGCTTTGGAACACTTCTTACTTACTGCACCTTCAGTTGTTTTTTATTTTTTTATTTTTTCCCTTACACAAACATCATGTGTATGCAGCACTCTGATTTTATGTCTGTTTAAATTAAAATATAAAAAAGATGTTCTATAAAGCTGCTTCGAGACAATGTCCATTGTTAAAAGTGCTATACAACTAAAATTGAATTGAATCGAACTGTCACATACACTATCAGTTTCCTTAACAGCTACAAGCTAGCATTGTTTTCTTCCACATTTTTTTGTTTTGGATGAAAGCATCTGCCAAATGAATGAATACAACATGAAGATATAGCATATTAAAGCTCACAGATGCTGTAATTCCACACACATGCATATTCCTTCCTACAGAGAAATGATTGGTGCCTAGCTTTGTGATTGACTGCTTTATGACAACATTTCTGAATACCAGCACTTATTCTAACTTGTGAATTCGGATACTGCTTACTCTCTCCTTCAAACAATTGTTTTTTACTTTGTTAAATTTTTGGAAATTTTATCTCACAGCACTGTCACAGTCAGCTCCTTTAACAGCTACATGCTTGGATTGTATTTCTCCTCACTTGGTCGCTTTGGATAAACGCATCTGCCAGATGAATAAATGTAAATATAACATACAAAACCTCACAGCTGCTGGGATTTCACACACACACACACACACACACATACCCATGCATTTAAATGGAGAACTTAGTGGGCTCTTTCCTGTCTGTCCAGCAAAAAACATATTCTTTAGAGCTCCCCAAGGATCTCCACATAGAGACTATTATACTTGTGTGTTCAATGCTTAGTGAGTTTATCTTAACAATGAGATCTGTTTGGATGTAAAACATACGCACCATCTAAAGCATGCAATGACCGTGGACATGTGACAGAAGCGATACGCATAATAATGAAGGGCAAAGCATATTGGATCCATTAAGAGACGGGCATTGGGAAGGTTGCGGGGTAACTCACAGGGGCTCCATCTGAATGATCTATTGGAATGCAGACAGGACTCACAGAGCCTCTGAGAAGGGTAGAGTCCCGTTACCCACAACCCCCTCCATCTCTGAGCCATCTGCTGCTGCGCCGTTCCCTCTGCCTCCTCTCTCCTGCCTCCGATATAAGCGCTCTGTGACAGGCGGCACCCACATGCTATGGAAAGCTGGCATGTGCCTGTACGCTGATCCTACACTCTTTCCACTCCAACATTTCCATGCGAGGATTTGAAGGAGCTTCTATGTATAAATATGCAGACATTGTAAATTTATAGGGATTATAAATTGAGCGACTCATTTTATACTTGACTTTATAGCCTGGCATTAGATGATAATGCTGTATAAATTTCTATTTTTATCTTAGCTCATGATGTTCCTTGTTATTTAAATCTCTCTCTCTCTCTCTCTCTCTCTCTCTCTCTCTCTCTCTCTCTCTCTCTCTCTCTCTCTCTCTCTCTCTCTCTCTCTCTCTCTCTCTCTCTCTCTCTCTCTCTCTCTCTCTATTTCTGTAATGTCATTCATGCCTTATAAGAAAGCCCCAGTCTTGAGTAATTATCCCATGATAATTCTTGTAGAGATGACCCACTTTCTCAGCCATTAGAAATATCTGTGTCCTACAGCCAGTGTCATCACCCCAATCATAAACACCCATATCTCTCCTTCTTATATCCTCTCAAATGTTCTCCTCAAACAGAAGGCAGAAATTCTTTGTATTTGTTAGGAAGATGCAAGCATTAATTTCTTGGATAGTAAGTCATCACAGACATTTTGATATATTATCAAAGGTTAAACCTCGTGCTCGGTTTAACAAAAGAGACAAAACTGATGTTATCCAGCAATTATATATTATAACCAGAAACTGTTTTAAAATCAGTCACGCCCAGCTTTGAGTGTTTTAGTCATGTTATCGCTTCGTTCGGTTGGAGTTGTGATAAAGCTGCAATATCAGTGTTTATGGAAAACCACCTCAGCTACGTAGGCGTCCACTCATCTTTGATACATTTTATGGAACAGTCTCAACATGTACAACACTGCACCAGCTGTTCTTCGTGTATATGTCAGTCTGCTGAGAATATGACTCAGAGCACCAGAGCAAGACTAGTGAGAGGGGAGTGAGATACCGCAGACAGATTTATGTAGACCACACAAAATGGAAGTGTTGATGCGGTGATAGATGGCCACCTAAAATCCCATCTACACAACAACACAGCAAGCACAAACAACACAAACAGCGGCACGATGCCGCTTCTCTCTAGAGCTATTCTACGGCAATAAAGCAGTTCACTGTACAAAAAAAAAATTAATCCATCTTCATAAAGACTTCCATGATCAAGCACTTTATTACGACCTTTTTTGTTTGTTTTGTTTTCCGAAACCAAAAAAGTTGGAATGTGGGTGTATCCTGTATCAAGTCCACTATGAAAAACAAAATGGAAACGTAAAAATATTTAGAAAAGAGGAGTACAAGTTATAGAGAAATATTTTAAGATTCAATGTAACCTTTATATTTTCACCATATCTGGAGCAAGTAAAGTTAAAGCATTCACTGCTTACAAACAATGGTGTTATCAAGAAACGTTAAAGCAGAGGCCACAAAGTATGTTGTAGAAAGAAATCGCTGAAAGTCACTGTTGCACGCTTCTACATACATCTTAAAGAATGGGAAAATGTTATTCTGCCAGGACCACTTTGTCAAATGAGAATTTATTAGATGATAGCATACAGTTAGTGTTGGCGGTATGGTTCTGTTCGGGGCATCCATGTGCCCGTCCGTGCGCATGCATGGACCGAGTGGGGAGAGCAGCACTAGAAAATAGAATAGTACTGTGGCCGAGAAGTGCAAAACACATTAACAAATCCAAAAAAAGGTGTGAGGCGAACGTGCTAACTGTGAGACTTTGTGAGGAGGCAATGGTAGAAGATGTTACATTGAGAGACCCAATCCATGCAACATCCGTTCCTGTGCAAAACATCCACATGTCACTGTGTGTGTTTACTGCAAACACGTTCGCCTCACACCTCCAGGGTCGGGGTTCGATTCCCTCCTCCGCCTTGTGTGTGTGGAGTTTGCATGTTCTCCCTCGGGGGTTTCCTCCGGGTACTCCGGTTTCCTCCCCTGGTCCAAAGACATGCATGGTAGGTTGAGTGGCATCTCTGGAAAATTGTCCGTAGTGTGTAAGTGAATGAGTGTGTGTGTGCCCTGCGATGGGTTGGCACTCCATCCAGGGTGTATCCTGCCTTGATGCCCGATGATGCCTGAGATAGGCACAGGCTCCCCGTGAGGTAGTTCAGATAAGCGGTAGTGAATGAGTGAGTGAGTGAGTGAGAACATAATCAATCCACAGTAATCCATTTCATCCATCCATCCATTCCAACTTTTCCCTGCGGTAGACTGTTGAACTTCATGTATATCTTGAGTGACAGGTGTCTTGTCCAATGATCGGTAAGTGTTCCAATCACAAACTATACCAAACTCTTCCGGGTTGTCTGAATTGTTGTGTTTTCGGATTTGTTAATGTGTTTCGTGCAATGACTCAGACAACCCGGAAAAGGTAGGTATAGTTTGGGAATGGAAACTTACCGATCATTGTACAAGACACCTGTCATTCAAGATATACAGGTGAATGACAAGTCTCTTGGTCGATGATCGGTAAGTTTCCATTCGCAAACTATACCTACCGTTTTCGGATTTGTTGTTTTGTTTTTGGATTTGTTAATGTGTTTTGCACTTCTCGGCCACCGTAGAATAGACACCCCCCCCCAATCATGCATAGAGGTGGGGGTTTTTTTTTTGCAAATAATAAAAGAATAAATGGATAAACAAATAATTAAATAACTAGAGAGAGGGAGAAAGAGAGAAAATATGTAGAGGCTTAAGACATAAACTGGTACAATGAACACAGGTTCCGGCATGTTGGTGTTGTTGGAGGAGGGACTTTAAGTCGCAGTAGCGGTGATGCGCTAGAAAGCGGCTCAATGAATGGGAATTTAAATGGTCGGGTAATATGGATGACGTAACCGGATTAATGCGCGTCATGGACTGCTGATTAACAGCTGATGCACGCTTGACGACGTGGCCTGCCAGAACTAACGCGAAGGGTAATAAATCCACTAAAATTGTGTTAAATCCATTGTGGCTGAATTGTGGAGATTATAACGTTAATTGAAGGAAATAAAATACACAGGCCTACATAGATGCACACACACCCGTGTATATTTAGGGTTAATGGTATTAGGTCAGCTGTTTTTTCCTCACACCCTGGGATATAGTGATGAAGAAACGATTCTGTTGTATCAAACACACTTGTGTAAACGGATGACTTAATTAAGGTGCTAGAGTGTGTGCCAGATCACTCTTTTTTTTTTTTTCTTTCAGCTCACAATTTGCTATTAAGGGTCACTCACACAAATAAAATGTATTAGATAGCATTTAAATGCTTAACTCAATTGTGGTAAGCTCTTAAACCTTTAAGGTTATGTTGTTGTCTGAGGTTGTTTTCCTGCCCCACCAAAATCTGTGGTCATGACCGATTTTTGGTGTATGGACAGTGTGAGACTTTGTGAGGAGGCAATGGTAGAAGATGTTACATTGAGAAACCCAATCCATGCAACATCCGTTCCTGTGGAAAACATCCACGTGTCACTGTGTGTGTTTACTGTTCCAGACACACTTGATTTAATCTGCAATTGCAGTCAGACCCAGTTGTGTTTGTCCTATTCAGGTATGCAGTTCCGTTGACCTTGTCAAACTGAGATGCTCTGGCAAATAAAATAAATGGTTCGGTGTCAAAATTTCTTTGGAAAGACTGCTGTATGGCCAACAGGTCAGAGATGGACAAGGCAGCATTGAAACTCATTCTAGTGTTGACTTAACACTCTCAGACTCTTGATTGCGTAGAGCCAACATGTGTCTCGCTCAATTTAGGGCATGTCAATAAATCAATGGTTAGGTTGGCTAAGGTGTCTGAGAAGCTGTCTGAGAAGCAGTGGCTGAGCATGTCTACCTGTGCAAATGTGTGTGTGTGTGTGTGTGTGTGTGTGTATTTTGTGTACCATTTACAGTTCTCTGAGCTCTCTGTGCTAGTCATTTGTTAGTTCTCCTCTAACAGGTAAACACTGGCATTCAAGATGCCTGATCAAATCAGTTAGACAGTTTTATTGAAGGAAGTTCAGCTGTGATGCTGCTGCACAAGATAATCAGTATTTCAAGCAGACCTGTCAGTGAGGATGGAAGAACACTCCATCTAGATGTACACACACACACACACACCCACACACTTGACCATGCACATGTTCTAGTGCAGCTCTGTATACTTAGACGTCTGTAGCATGTTTAAATCTGAATGGGAAAGTAAGATTTAATCAGATTCTCTAATGAAAATCCACCAGAGGAAAGAAACTGATTTTAAAGGCTGTGCAAGGCACTAAGTTTTAGTGGCTGAATATCTGAAGAAATAAATATCCAAGATGAAGGCTCAATTCTGTGAAACTTCGGTCAGTCCAGAGAGATCCATATATTTATATGCACTAGCAATTGAATGCAATCAAAGCAGGAATAGATTGTGAACATAGACCTTACTCTTTTTCAAATAGACCTTACTCTTTTTTAATGCACCCAAACACACCCAAAAACACAAGGGAATCAAATACTGATAGATGATTGTAAGTGTAGGCCATAAGGGTGCCATTTTTACCTGTCAGGGGACCTTTTAGACGTGATTACACATGATTAATACCTTTCTCCATCATAGCTATTCATTACCCTCCTCTCTGTCCCTGAGGAGCCCGATCACACTGGAACAAATCACTCATGGCCTATTTCAATTTTGGTCTCAGCAAAAGGCATCCGTAACAGCCCCTGCATGCTGCGATTTAATGACTTTTATGTCTGTCTGCTCAAATATGTTGTGATGAGTGCAAATAGCCCTTTTGTGACGGTTCATTCTGCCGTGTTTCGCTACGGATCAGCTTTTTCACGCTCAGATGATAAAGCACAGTCTGAGAGCCGTAAAGCCGAGACAGTGGACTGTGGGAGCAGATGGCCGCTTTGAGCATCTCTGGTTTGAGCATTTCTGTAAGATAGCAATTTAATGCTGCACTGAAACAGAGAGAGGACAAAATATGTCAATCATTGTTTGCATTTATTATGGTTGAGCGAGTTTGGAAAGATTCAAATCCTGTCAGAGATTAAAACTTTTGTTTATTTTATATGCCTTATGGTAGTCTCAGGGGTGTGTTTCATTAAACTTGCACTAATGATATCTGTCTTTTCTGTCATTTGTACATTGATTGGATGTAGGTTTAATCTAATTACATTTGGTTTCTCCTCCAAATGCATTTTGGGAGAAAATAATCTACCTTGTTTGCTTTAATTACTCCCAAGACTATATTTCACATGCTCCTTCTAAATCACTGATTCAGATTTGATAGCACAAATATCAGCCCAAACAGAACCAGAAGCATTTCTCACTTTGTAATCACCAGACATGCCCATCACTGATAGGCTTCTGCAATCTGGGCTGAAAGAAATCAGGCTGAGCCTCACTGCTTTATATCATTCTGCAAATTTTTCACACGACTGTGCATTGTGCATTGTGGTGCTCTGATGCTTGGTTCTGCAAAAGTCTAGGGTCACCTTAATATTTTATTAACGGCAAAAATGACACATTATTTTGATTTAACTAGTATTGTCTATCAGTTAAAGAAAGAGGGCTAGAAGAGGGCTTCTTATCTGTGGTATCTTGTAGGCCAGGCTCTGTAACCAAGAAAAAAACAACAACAAATGATCATCTAACAGGACATGGAGGTGTGTCTACTTACCTGTAAATCATGGTTTGTGTTCATGGCCTTAGTGGAAACCTGCTAACCTCAGCTATGTTTTGCCAAAAGCGCTGACTTTACTACTCTAAATAATAAACAAGTGCAGCACTTGTACTCTTTCCCAGTAATGCAAGTGTTGGACACACAAACCAGCTGTACAAGGCCACGTAATGGTGGACTTACTGACTGTAGACGTGGCATTACAAACTGTGCTTGTCTGTGTATTTCTTGTTAATATTTTAGTAGCACAGTGCAGTGAAGTTTCTTATACAAAGTGCCGTGGCTTAAGCAGCGTTAATTCTGTTGACAAAAAGTACGGCAACAAATGTTCAATTACAAACAAGCTAAATAATTCAGCCTTCTACTTAAAGTAGGTACGAAACGTAATAAGATTTTCTTCAATTAATTAAAATGTCACAACTAGTTGAATGGACAAACTATTTTTCACATTTTAGTGTTCTTACTTTACAAAGGTGATTAGATACAGGAATTAATGAGTCTTTTGCAATGAGAAGCACCGATGTGGTTGTGTACTGTACACTGCTGCCTGTCTTTTCTAAAAGACGATTAAACAAGATGCAGCCATATACATTAACAACCCTCACAACTAAGATTTTGTGATGCTATGACAAACTGTCTTCACTATGTGATCCTTTCAGCCTCGTTCATTTAGTCGCAACCCTACTTAAAAATGCAGCAACAAATTATGTTTAAGAAAATGACAGTGATGCAGGTAAATTCTCCAGCATTTACTTATTATTTGAATCATGTAATATGTGACTGGAATATAAATTACCAGTTTGGAAAAATGGTCTACCAGTTTGACCATCCTGGTCTGCGTTTTGGCAGCTGGTAGCTGGTCAGATCAATCTGGAGGAAGAAGTGAAAAGCTTTAGTGAACATTCCATTTAAGAAGGAATAAAATCTTTTTTTTTTTTCTTCATTTGTATTTTGAAAATTTTAGAAAACAAAATTCACAAATTCTTCAAAAGTGCTGTGGTAAATTGTCAACTAAATCTGGTCTAAAATGAAAAATGACCCAAAGTTAAATATAATTAAAAGAATTCTTAGAAAATAAATATACAAACAATAATCACATTCAAATTAGTGGTCCAGATTAACACTGATAGAAGGATACAAAATTAATCTAACGTGATAAAAACTATGCCTCTCTACCTTCATGTAATATAATAACCTTGAAATAGTGACTCTGTGCAAAACACTAGCATTGTACAGCTATGCGGTCACGGTCACACAAACGTGGAAGAGTGTGGGTGATGAGACAAAGAGTGTAAAAGTCTTCACCATCTCCAAAAGACCCACCACTATCTATCTGTCAGTTCCTGACCTGTCTCACAGCTCAAGGTTGGGTTTTTGTTTTGGGTCGTGCTTAGGGCTAGATCTGCCTGAGCAATGAGGAGTGCTAGAAAGCTGCTTCTCACTTGTGTTGCAAAATAGAATCCATTTCCCCAGGTATCAGCACACATCCATCAGCTCTCAGCCATCACTAGTTCAAAGCCACTCTAAGCCTGGGGAGACAGTCCTGCTGGAAGTAGTGTACATTTCTAAAAAAAAAAACAACAATGAGACCTTTGGACACATGATACCTATAGTGGGTTTATGGGTTAATGGAAAAGTTCAGCCTCACTAATGTATTGAACACTAAATGGATGCCACTGGAGATTAAGATCATTGTTTGACCCAACATGAGTTTCACTGATTGCTGTAAAGTTAGAACCACCTCTATTATACTAAATCTGTAAATACTGTTAGCGTGTGTAAATCTCAGGCTTCCATATGATACAGCATGATTTTGATTCGTAAGGCAACAATTGATGGACACACGGAATCTGATGCAATATAAAACTTGATTTGATTTCATAGTCAATATGCAAGTTCATCTGTAAAACATAGTGGTGGTAGTGTTGTGGTATGGGTTTGTATGGATGTAACTCATAATGGTAGCAGCAGAATAAATTCAGACATTTTACTGGAACATTTTGTCTTTCCATTTTATCTATCAGATCTATATCTGTACATGCACAAGTACATCTTTCCTGTCAGCATGAGCACTGAGAACTTTTTATGCAAAAACCTTTATTAGATCAGCATCAGCAAATCCAAGATCAGCAGTTTCTGAAATACTCATGCCGGCTGATGTGATACCTACAACCATGCCAGGGTTAAAGTTACAGTGATCACATTTCCCCATTCTGAGAGTTGAAGTGGAAATGAACTGAAGCTCTTGGTCTGTATCTTCATGATGTTTTGCATTGTGTTGCTGATTGGATAACAGCATACAGTTTTACATGTGTTCCTATTAAGATAGATGGTGAGTGTATTTTATTTTGTTCCTCACCAACCTACAGTATATATAAAAGCAGTAACCTCGGATGACAACAGAAAATCCGACCTTTCCACAAAAGGTAAATTAATATTCAGCACACCCTTTTGCTCTTTCCACATCCATTAAGGAAGTAATTATTAGCCATGTGTTACTAAAGAGATGCACAAGACTAGTTAATCTTGAAGAATCCTGTGACCTCTGGGTAATAAAAGAAGAACAGGGTGGCAGTTTGGTGTTCTGTAGCACTCAGGTGTGTATCTACATCATGGCAAGAAGAAAGGACATCAGCCATTGTTGCTGCAGAGTTATGCTGTAAGTTTATTTTGAAATCCATCATTCTACAGTGAAAAGGATGGGGGTTTACAAATGAAGAGTCTTTTAGTCAGAACAATCTTGCCGGGAGTAGGTGTCACGGTAAACTCATTCCAAGGTAAGATAGTTTAATGATCAGAGATGTAAAGAAAAGCCCAAGAGCTACATCATGAAGGGCTCAGTAGGCACATAAAATGCTTATGTTCTTGAGAGCAAAGTCAAAAATTAAAGAGTGGCTTTCATGGAAGTGTGGCTAAATAAAAGGTCTCTTTCTCCGAAAAGAATATGGCAGCATGACAAAATAGCATGTTAAAGAAACACAAATGTAATGGAACAATATCCTTAGGACTAATGAGACCAAGATTCACCAAGCACTCACATATTGACATATTTGTTCACATATTGACATCTAAATGGATTAAAAAGGGAAAAATCAAGGTATTAGAATGGTCACATCAAATTTCAGACCATTGAGACATGCTACAGCTATCTTACTGACTTGCACCTCAATACTTTGAGTTCTGCCACTGACAAAACAGTAGCAGGTTACACAGCTGTCTGTTTTCCTTGACATGTTTCTATATTCTATATATTATATATTGCAGTAAATAAAACATTATAAAATGGAATTAAATGAATGGCTAACTGCATGGAATAATATATGTAGGATATGTAGCTTCTAGATTAAAATGATACTAAATATGTCTTGTTTTAAATTAACACTATACAAAGTGATGAAAATTAAAATGTTACTTATGCTGCAGCAAAATATTCTCAAAATATTATCCAAAATTGTTTGTGTATTAAAAAAGATATGCAGCAAAATTTTGTATTGTTCAATATTGATATGGTAACCAGTAAATACAGGAAATTCCGTTGCATGCATGTACATGGAAATTTAAGGATGTGCTCTGTTCTTCCCTGTCACCCACCCTGGCATGGCATAACTGACATGACAGTGGAAACTCATCCGTTATATATCTACAGCTTCGCCTTTTTACTTGCAGTACAATCCTTTAAATACTGAGAAATTCCAATCCATATGCAGTGAGAATGAGATCTCTACAGAAATGTTAGTTAACACCAAGAGAAATTTGTACTCTCTTATAACCCTACTAATAAATCAGTGTCTGAAATGCTAAATTAAAATAATTAAAACTTCAAAATCTTCAAGGATGATTTTGTGACTGCTTTTCTTTATAAAGATCCTCCACTCACATCTCTTGACATGCTTGTCAGGAGTAAATTACCACTCAAGATGTTCCACTTGTAAATTTATTAACACCGCCGCTAAAATCACAGGCTCTAAAAGAGGAGTTTCACCAGTCACACCTCATGCATCAATGTGGGAGTTATTTACTGTCTTACCTCTATAAGATCAGTTGTAAATCAGAGAAACCATAAGAAGTCTGGCTGATTTTATTGAGCACCTTCATACCATAGGAATGAAGGATTTCCCCTTTTACATAGCAAAACAGCTCAATAGGTTAATGATTTCTTTTAATGATTTGCATCATTTGCTGTTTTGTTTTCTGAAAACTTTGTATAATACACTGAACTTTATATACAACATGACATGCCATGCTATTGTAGGAAAATAATCAACAATCACATGGTTTTGTTTTTCTTTTCCAGTAGCATCATATCCAAAGGATTTTATTCAGTTATTTATGTTTAATGTTGTGGAATGTCCATAATGACATGAGTTAGCTCTTAGTTTTTATTAAATTATGCTTAAGAGGGTGATCCTTCATAGTTTTCTTTAAGCCTCGTCGTGTTTGTGGTCTTTGTCTAGCCCTTGACCTTGTTGTCTCCTGCAGGTTGCTTGTGGACAGTGTGTGGGGGTTGTTGATTGTTTTCTTGTCTTTCCAGACAAAACGTCCTGTCACTGTTGGACATCACTCATCCTTCTATGCCAGAGGCTGCTACTGCTCTAATTGAATTCATTAATGGATTAAGGGGCCTGGACAAGAACACCCCCTGAGGCAGGTGGCTCCACGCTAGTTTCTTTGTCACTTGATCCTGTGGAGGAGGACAAGCTACAACGAAGCCCCTATTCCCTCCCTAGAGCTTCTGGGCATTTGGTAGGCTTGCTCAGTGTCTGGCTGCCTTGATCTCCATCATTTAGCTCCATGGCAACACCATGTGTGGCCCGTCGTACTCTGTACAGACCGTCCAAGCAACAAGGAGGGGTTGTGACCTTGCGTGAACTTTGACTTTAGACTCTCTGTTGACATGAAGCTGGGTAATAAAAATCAAATCACTTGCCTTTATGAAGTGCAGGTGGAGAGACATGCTGCTTAATCAAAGGAGCACACATCAGGGAGTAGGAGGCCTGGAGAGGGCTGGACAAGACAGATGGACACAATTAGACAGAGACCTGGACCTGGACTTGCACTTTACTCAGAAGTCCTCTGAACAGAATCCAGATGCATACAGATAATTGCTAATGTGTATTTAACTTTGTAAAAGGGATATTTTCCTCCTACTGTATTTGTTTGTGATTCATTTATGTAGGGTTTTCACAATTTTGAATCTGAAATCATGTATGAAGCATGGATAAAACTACAGCTGGGTCCAAAGGACTGAGACCACAAATGTTGAGAATGTTTGTAATATTTATATGACTTTCAGAGTTTATTATTTAGTAATTTTTTTTTGCTTTAATAACAGTGTGACTTGAAGCCTTCTGATGGTTCAGTGCAGGATCCTGTGCTCTAATTGCTGCACCCCTGGTTTGATTCCCGGGCAGGGAGCTAATCCCACCACTAAATGGCTAACTCTTATTGCCAGTCACAAGCCTGTATAAAATGGGAGGGTTGTGTCAGGAAGGGCATTCGGCATAAAACCACTAACAAATCAAATACGATCTGCTGTGAAACAGGGAGCATCTAAAGGAAGAACAACAATGACAGTGTGACTTGAGCTGGCATGGACTCCACAAGTTTGTGGCAAAAGCTTATGATCCAATTCAGATCAAATCCACATGCTTCAATAGAAGAGATTAGATATGAGGAAAATCTGACCTTTAATACAAAGTAGTTAACAAGGTCAATATCACACATTCACTTGAATTTAAATAGAGATCTGTAAATTAATTTATAAATATTCACTAATATTCATTAAAAATACATATTGAAGGTTTCTTTGAAATGTTTTTTTTTCCTTCAATTTTTAATCCAAAAACTAGATTTTAGAATGCAAAAAAAAAGATTCTTGATGAAGATCATATACCAAGTTCTTCATATCCTATCTAATAATCTGGCTTACACATATATTCTATTAATGTGCTTATCAATATTCATCAGTCATAGTCTATTATTCATGAAACCTAACACACTGGACATTATATTTAAAATCCATATAGAATGCAGAAAGCATGCTATCGTCATGGCAGGGTAATATTGTAATAATGTATATGTATAATAATGACATTAGAAGATAAATGAAACTCCAACCATATAGATGAATAAATAATCACTAAATGTTAATAAAAATGCAAATGACATTCATGTTAAGTATTTTTAAAAGCATTTCTCTGTGGTGTAGAGTATAGATGAGAAACGTCTTTTGTAGTAACCCAATAGCTGTTAAATGATTGAGACTCTATTAGAGCATGCTAATTATATGAATGTATGGAATAGACTATAATAGGTTTTACACTTCACATCAATTATTGAGCATATTTGTAGGGATGAACAGATTGTGAAAGTTTTATATGACGTTTTCACACACTGTTGCTAGCTAGTCTGTCAGTCTAGTAAGAGAAAGCTCTCTTTTTCTTGCTGTTCCACTTTGGCATGCACTAGCATGAGAAACAGAGAAAGCTGTCAAATATTCAAGGCTGTGTACATTCATAGCACAGCTCATTGCATGTGTATTGTTTTATATATTTTTAAGGAATCAAAGACACATTTGTGATCAGGGTTTGGTTTGTTCTGCTTCCAAATGACTGTAGCAGAGACATTATGAGCACTAATGTGTGAGTGTAACCGCTTGCCAGAGGCTGAGTGGGTGTTTGTTGATCTCTGGGTAGATCTGCATGCCTCAGAGTAATTATAAGCTTTGAAAGCTAGTATTTAAGCGTTTTGATTGTGTGGGATATTCCAGGTGTGTTTGTAGGTCTTAGCTGAAATGAAGAGATATCATACCTGTGTTCATAAGCAGTGTGAAATGTTACTGCACCTGGGTGAGCATCCAGCACCTACTGTAAAGGTTTGTTGTGTCTCATTTTTAGCTTTCAGAAGCTGCACTACTAGGTAGCATTTACTGTATAGATTTTATTATAAATTTAGAAATATAGCCTGGTGACTTCGGGAGAATAGCTCTGAGGCTTTGATTCATGCTGAGGTGAGAAAGTGATCACAATGCTGAACTTTTTATTCTTTATGTACTATTTTAACATTCAGGTTATGTTTTCCCAACATACACAGTATACCGTTGTAGGTGTGCCGTCAAAGAATGATTTTCTTTCTTTGCCTTGCTAAATGTAGCAAGTTGTTAAGACTGACTCTTCGATGGTGTATGTCATGTGACAGTAATATTGATGAAACACGATAAATCATTTCAGATCACAATGTGGTCACCTGCACTGGAATACAGTGAAATACAGTGTAATACGTCAGTTCAGATAGTATAAAAATTGGGTTTCATCTGGAAGGGCATCTGGCATAAAATTCTGTGCCAAAATCAGAATATGCAGATAGGATGATCTGCGGTGGTGACCCCAACTGAGAGCAGACGAAGAACAACAGCAACAAAATCAGTTGAGCTAGTTACAGCTAAATAGCCTGCTAATGTACTAGTTAGCTTACTAATGTAATGGAGCTGGTTTGTATGTGATGTTTATAGCTAGCAAGGTTTCCCCAGAACTAATCTAGTGACACTATTGTATTGTGTAATGAAAAACAGCAGACTAATTTGCCTACAAAATAATCTAGCTTTATCCTGTAATATTGTGTAAATAAACTAGAGGCAGGTTTGCTAGCAAGCTAACAATCTAGGCTGACTACTATAGTTAAAAAAACAAACTAAGCAATAACCAAGTTGGTCAGCAACTCAACAAAGTATTATTATACAACAATTAAACTGACTTTAAGTAAACACATTTTTTTTTCTTTTTTTTCCATGCACATGTTGAAAGCCTCCTTAATTTCTTGACAGCTTGAGAAAATAGTTGGGTGACTTTTGTTCTGTTCATAGTTCATGTTCTGTTTTGTTTTTATCATTTTTTATTTTTCCACATTCACCCAATTGGATCAAAAATATTATCAAAGTGGGATGAGGAAGCAAGTGTGTTTCGGTTTTTACAGGGACTTATGGAACTGTCTGTGTCAGAAACAAAGTCCCTTGTGCCTCCAGCACATCAGAACAGTATTTTCAGCCACCATCTGGCTCACTAGTATTGTGCAGCACAAGCACAGATTAAGAGAGAGAATGAGAGCACTTGCTTGTGTTGGCATTTTTCACTGTCACTCTGCCCACAATTCCCAGCCAGAAAAATCAGTTCCGCTACCAAAACGGTCTGGAGTCAAGGAACCGTGCCGTTAGAGTTTGTGTCAGTGTTAATATAAGGACAGCACTCCCAAAGTTATTTATAGTTCTTTCAACTACTCTGAACAGTTTATTTTATTTTTTATATTTTATTGTTATGATGGCTAGCAGGTGGCTAAATGACTGCACATGAAGCTTTTAAGCTTAAAAAAAATACATAAAATAATGAATTGTTTACTTACTGTTTATAAAATACCCAGTAAAGTATGAAAACGAATGAGGGACAGCTCTACATGTTTACCCTAATTAAAAATTTGAAGAATAGGCAATTTGTAAAAGTCTTCCTGTTCTCCTGTCATGACAAGTGGCTTGTCAGCTAATTAAGAAGCGAAAACCACTGTACTGTACCTCAAATCTGTCAGAGCTCAACAGTACAGTCTTCACATCACATTTTTGTTTCAAATCTCTCTGCATACACATCAGCATAAAACGCAAAAAGTTCATCACTAATATATTTTAAGTTAACTAGCCAAGGAAAGTGCTAGTAAACTTCCCACTTGTTACAATTTGACACGAGTGGGATCTGAATATAGGAGTCATTTGTGTTGGCCAATTTTTAGGAAATGTATTTACTTATTGACCAATAGCCAAACCTATTAAATACATTGAGTGTTAACAGCCATCCAAGAGGAGATGACAAATCGTCTTTCTGAGCTGATCAGAACAAATTTCTAATTTCTTTAAAAAAAATATTTTAGATACTTATATAAGTAGATTATTTTTGTTCTATTTCAAACATGTGTTCAGTGATGTCTTAAGTTTAGGCTTGCAGGAAATGTAGAATTAACTGGTTATTATTAGAGACATATTAATTACATTTTTCATGATAAATTCATAATGGCCATAATTCTATTTTAATGAGGTGAGTGCACTATTATATGACTGCATATATAAAACAATAAAAACAACATTTATTAGTGAAGACTTACCCAGAACCCCCCATACACCTACAGCAATATTTATCATTGTGAATAGTCTTCATCCCTGTTTCACTGGAAGCTGAGATGAACTGCATGCAGTGGGATTCACAATCGTGCATTATAAATTTTCACATAATCATTATTATTTTTAATTGAGTGGTCACTTTTTGACTGGTCACTTGAATTGCGTGAGTTTAATTCAAACCTTTAGAACTAAAAAAAAACAATTTGGCCTATAAATAACAGCAACATGGTCCTAATGTCTTCTGTTGTAGGAAAGTTTGTAAAAAAAAAAAAAAGTATGGTACTGTATAAAGAACAGGCAATATATTACTGTACACATTTACAATAATGAGAGTAAGTGAATGAATGTGAGCAATATGTGAACAGCTTTTCAATATGTGGACAGCTGGATTATGTTTCTAAAAGAAACCCGTGCATGGGTCTGTGGAAATTATTTTACAGCTGAATGAGTACAGAACATTTTTAAAGCCATAAAGATGGTGAAAGATTTAACTTTGGTTGTTAAAGACTCCTCCCAAACCAAGCAGTGAGATCATTAATGCTTCTAATATCTTTTTTGCACACAATGTATAGAGAGTCCCTGATTAGATTAAATAACAACTTTGCTCGTACACTGGTGGAAGTGTGGGCTATTTATTTATAAGGCTATATGTTATTTATAATGAGCCACAACTGTCTCCTTTACTCCATCGTAAAAAAAAAAGCGGTTTTATGTATGTAATATGAATATGGGTCAGGAAGGTCATTTTAGTCTTTAGTCAAAGTTGAGCCTCCAGGTAGATGATAAGACTCATTAATGCTGTGAGTAGCTCATGGGAATCACATAGTGGCCGACTGACTGACATCGGTAATTGTGTTGAACTGTGTCGCTGTTAGGGTCAGTAGTTTCCAAATATCCTCTGCTGTCAGTAAAGGTGTGTATTGGCAGTGGGCGATTAATTGAGGCTGCTGGAGGACAGCAGCAGCAGATGGTCTCTCCCCTGAAGCGGTGTCATTGCAGCTCAGACAGCAGAGACTGGGGATTCACTGCCACAGACAGACAAGACTGTGTACAGATTTGAGAGGAGAACAGAGAGCCATTTTCATCACAGGTGGCGAGCTGTCAGGTGGCACTTTGATTTGTTTTGTGCTGCTCTCCGCAAAATGCCCTATTCCTCTGTCACCAGGGAGACAGTGACTCAGGTGCTGGGTAAATGATATCAGAACAAATCCAAAGGTAGCAAGGGAGAATGTTTATTACATCAACAATATCATGTGTATTGTCAATAAATTGTGGCTTGCAGTTTTTTCTTATCTCCTATCACACCTTCTTTTCCTGAGGGATGGCTTTAATTTTCATTGAGGAAATAATGTAATAAGTGCTACTGTACCTTTTTTAGGTTTAAACAAGATTTGTGAATTACTTTCATGGGCTTTATCACCACATTAATGTCCTAGAACTGGTTATATTTTCCTTTTGTTGATGATTTAGTAAAAACGTATATGGCATGCTCTTTACTATGTTGTTTCCTGAATTGTGGGTGTCAAATTAAGGGCAGAATTGAACAAAAAACCCTATACGTCTTTAAAAGAAAAGCAGTGGAGAACTAAATAGCCTAAAGCGCAGCAACACCAACATACGACTGTATGTTTTTGAGGGTTCCCCTCTTAATGTCCGTCTGTATTTTCATTATATATCTGCCAAATCATAATCCATATCCTTCATTATTATTCCTCACAATAATGAAGACATCTGTCTGCTTTGAGTGGAGTGGCGAGTGTGTTTGCATGCCACCGTCTGCTGACGAGCCACTGCCAGGCATCAATATGGGGTTGCTTTCGGGCACGGGGCCTGGAGAGAAGCTGCCAGACTAATGCCAACAGTTCCCTACAGCTCCACCCACTAATCCTGCTGCCCGCTGGCACAACCTCCATCACCCCCTGTTCACTACTCCTTTTAGATCCTTTCATAGGACTAGGAAGTAAGGAACAGAGGCCTCACACAGTGAGGCATATATCCTGCAAGGTGCTGACTGGAATCTTCGTTTGCTGTTGTCATAGTTCTGTTTATTCAGCTTGCATTGCATGTTTGTTTTCTCCACTGTTGGGGGTCATTGCAAACTTCCTTTGGACCACATTGTTGCTTTCATTTTTATTTCTTCCTTTTTTTTGTGTACTAAAGCCAGAGCCAGTGAAGTGATGATGGCCTACTTATGGACTAGCATCCCATTAAGTATGTATTCCTGCCTTACAGGTCAGCACTGTACTGTGAACACTGTTGTATTGTATTATACATGTGTTCTCTACACTTTATGTAGTACTGTGTCGTGTACTTAATTCTGTGTTGCTTTATGTAGCTCTGTGTTTTATGCAGCAAAATGTTCCTGGAGGAACGTTGTTTTATTTCACTGTGTACTGTATGTAGTTGAAATGGCAATAAAAGATAGATCTTTTCTGGGATAGATTCAACCCTGACCAGGGTAAAGTGTTTACTGAAGATTAATGAATGATGGAAAAAGACATCATCTTTTGTAAACTCTGTTTCTCTTTCTTTTACTGTACACTCATTCACTTCAGAAGTGATTTAGTATTCCCCTGTCTTCCTCACTTTATAAAAGCATGTTATCACATACTGGCAGTGCTGCTGATATACTGTATGTGAGAAGTAAAACAACCAAGAACATGTTTGATTTCAATCAGTTTATACCACAATGGGAACCTCAGCCCCCCCCCCCAACCCGTGGAGCACAACGATATTCGTCTCCTTGGCGATTTATTAACACTATATAGGACTCATGTAGAGACTCAGCAGCTCCACTTGCTGTTATAGGTTTAGCTAGAGAATAATTACATTAAAACATGCTCAACATACTAAAGAGTATATATAATATCTAAAGTACATGGCTTTTCAGCTAATTCAATACTACAAGTGTCTACATTTGCAAAGAACTTACTGCATGCATGTAGCAGTGGTTTAGTGTTTAACGCCTATGAAGGATATCCTGTATATTGTATGTAGACCCACATCCTATGTTCTGGTAGCCAGGGGAAAAAACAGCTAGATATGGGATAAAGTGCAGTCAGTCTCCTTCTTCCTTCCTATACCCTCTCTATAACTGACAGTGCTTCCTTTCCCCAAGGAGAAATAGCCCGACCTTGTCCAGGCCAGCGCTGATGGATCTGCTGCTCCATCTGGCCTGCAGTAGGGACATCACATCTCCCACGTGTGTATCCCATAAAGCCCCTGGCTCCAGTGGGACCGACTGTCACTCTAATCAGATCAACCCTCCCCAAGACAAGAGTGTCCACCTACCCTCTGTCTGTCTTCTTTTGTTCCCATATCCTCTGTATGGCCAGAGTCACAGGAGACATACAGGCACCAGGAATAATCTGTCACCATGTTGAATAAGACTGAGTTGTGATGTTAGTGACACGCTCTTATCAACAAAACCGAATCTGCCAGTACTGAATGTCCACTAAAGACTGAAAACTGAATGTCCAGTAAAGGACAATAGAAAAGAAAAAAAGAGAGAAAACATTTTTTTTATACATTTTATATAAATAATGTTGCAAACATTCAAATAAACAATTAAGATTGCCAGAGTACTGGTACATGAATTGCCCAAATTGAAATTATTTATTTTTTTAAAATCAAGTTTGTTTCAAAAATATGACTTTAATTAAAAAATATGACTTCCATGCTTATTATTGTGCTGATTATAATTATAGCGTAACTTGATCAATTTGAGTTTAATCATAAAATTATAAATTGTGTGAAGCTAGACCTAACATGGCCTACATTTTATTTACTTATCTTTTGGTCCTGAAATCACTGGAATAAAACTAAGGTTCACAAAATAAAAAACTAGCATTATGCAGAACATAACTACTTAATCACTACTTCTTTACTAATCAGTTCATAATCAGTTCATAGTCAGTCTCAATCAGGCTGCATGTGGAACTTTCTAGCAAGCTTTCTACCTGATACTCTGTTTTGGGTTTGTTTGATCGAATGCAAAGTTTGTGTCGAAATTCCTGCATCATTTTCCAGCAAGATTTTCCATTAATAATGATCGAGAAAATTCATTTAGAAATGACAGAAAAGATTTTGTTAATTATTTATTTATTTGAATGTTTTTAATCAGAGATTTGTTGCCCTGTGCACAGTGTGAACTGTGTGAGCTATGGAGTAGAGCCCTGTGTGGGACTGTTTTTATAAACCCGCACCCGCCCGCTCCCGCTGAATTTCTGACCAGGACCGCCCGCACCCGCAAGCTGCGTGTTCCACTCCCGCCCGCACCCACAATGTTTGTGTCCACTCCCGCCCACTCCCGCCCACTCCCGCTGGTTTTTTCTTGAGAGCTTGTGAAAATTTTGATTGTATACAAATGATCAGCCTAATTATTAGTTCAGGCTAACCAGAATAATGTCCAGAATAACAGGATTAAACATGATTGCATTTAAATAAGATGAATTAATACTAAACCTGACAAAAACATTTGTCAGGTTTTACATTAGTAAAAACCATAAATGTTCAGGATGGTTTTTACTAATATGGTAGAAATATGATTTTTTTGTGTGTGTGCTCAGAAAACATGTGTTTAGATGATGTCTGTTGTCTGTTCAGAGCCAACATCCGTTCATTCTGAATAGTTCATTTATATTCAGTTACATCCCTCATTTACATCTCAGGCTGACATACTGTAGTTACAAAAAAAAAAAAAAAACCCTAACTGACATGAACTGCAAGAAAATAGACTTGTTCGGGAAACTCCACCCTAACACGTCTGTTTAGATTCTTCTAAGTAGTTGTTCAGAAGTATGAAGCATTTTGCACAAAATTATTTCCTCATGCATGTAACTCAACTCTGAACATAGCTCTGTATGGAACAGTTTTCAGATAGAGTCTCGCTAAATCCATCCTTATGTACTTTTACCAAACATTCAATCAAAAATCAATTCAAAAAAAGTTTTTATTTACACTTTTTACTGGAGGTTTTGTAGTACAGTCAGAGCCTCACGACTACACAAGCACAGTGTCTTGGTTATTTTCAATTGGTGCTTGAGCCACATTACCCATTAACCCCTGCATGTTTCTTATCACATGTCTAACAAATCACTCTCGTTTTTTCATATCACCTTTAAATAGATCAGTAAGTTTTGGTTTGCGTGTCACATTTATGTTGATGTTGTGTTTTGTTTGTTGCCTTGCTTTTCGAAGCCTTGTTCCTATTCTTCGTTTTGCTATTTTGACTTGTGTTTGCTATTCATTTGCTGAAGTCTGCACTTGTATCCGCCAACTCTGGGTATCTCTGACACATAGCCACACATTTTAGCTCTGAAACTTAATGAATGGATTTTGCAGTTTAATTTTACAAGCAACTAAAGAATTCATGAAAGTGTTCTACCAAACCTTGTCTCTAAACCAGATCTTTTTAGGCAGAGATAAAAAACAATTCCCCTGGCACCATTACCAATGGGTAGTGTTGTGGGTAATTTAGGAAACTGTGTAAAGTAAAAAATAGAGCCACATCCACAAAAGAATTCCATTACAAACTAAATCTTGAATGCCATTGAATTTCACAAATATATTATTAATGATGTACAAAATGTTGAGGGTTAATTTTTCCTTAAGGATTGGCATGTGGTTATGACTTGGCGTGTGTGTGTGTGTGTGTGTGTGTGTGTGTGTGTGTGTGTGTGTGTGTGTGTGTGTGTGTGTGTGTGTGTGTGTGTGTGTGTGTGTGTGTGTGTGTGTGTGAGGTGATACTGGTGGAGGGTTGAGTTGTGGGTTCAGATGGTCCAGAGGGAGAGAATGATGGCTGGACTAATCGAGTGGCTGAAAGGCCTCGGGGTAAGAAGAGCTAAAGGTGGGCAAATGCAGCAGAAATAAAAATTGAGTTGCTGATGGCTGGGGAGATACAGACAGAGCTTCTAAACTTTGAGAACAGCCAGATGTGAATGTGTGATGTTCTTCATAGAGAACCAAAAAAGAACCCATGTGGGAAAATATGGTGTATGTTTATTTAGGCAACACCTAGTCTGCAAATAAATATGAACACATGTGCTGTGAACACAAGCTGCCTCCAGTGAAAATATGACTGATTTCCTGTTTATGAGAAATAAATGAAACTTTTTTAGACTCTGCTTATTGGGATTGCTTTGGTTTCATACTACATACTGTACTACAAGGTGTAGTAATTCTACATCTTAATCCAGGGTTAGAAGCAGCTTAATTAAAGATTTGTCATCGAACTGAGATGAATGCAAGTTCCATATAATCCACTTGTGCTTTTCACATTAAATTCATAAATACTACAGGATGTGTGATGGCACAGCTACAAACCTTTGGCAGGTTTTTATAATCAATTCAACAAAAACATGCTGAAAAAGTTGTAGAGATTTGAAGATAAGTTCCATGTATTTTGCAGCACAGTGTTATGATCCATAGCTGAAATGGTGCTATTGTGAGACAAACTCTCTTCAAAAGATACAAAAATCTATACAGCCTTGAGTTTCCTCACTGAAATATGTTCTGTTCATTCTGTTTGTAACCAATCTGTATTCATATTTATATATTTTTTTATATAAATGTTTCCATTTTCTTTCCAGTATAGATAAAGCATTTCTCTGGATATATAGTTGTGTATACTGTATGTCAACCATATACAAATCTTGAATTTTATAATTCAAGGCACCACTGGTACAGATCAGTTCATATGCCAGGCACCACTAGTTCATATCAGTTCATATGCCAGGCACCACTAGTTCATATCAGTTCATATGCCAGGCACCACTAGTTCATATCAGTTCATATGCCAGGCACCACTAGTTCATATCAGTTCATATGCCAGGCACCACTAGTTCATATCAGTTCATATGCCAGGCACCACTGGTACAGATCAGTTCATATGCCAGGCACCACTAGTTCATATCAGTTCATATGCCAGGCACCACTTCTACATATCAGTTCATTTGCCAGGCACCACTAGTTCATATCAGTTTAGAAAGTGTTTTATTTAGTTTTTTATTCTGTTTAATCTGAACTGCCTGGCATAACTATCCTCATCTCAGTTGATGTTTTGGGTCACATTTTATTTAAGGGCAGTGTTCAAAAACATGAGTCAACACCTGAGTCAAATGTCGAAAATTCTGTGTTATGACACTTTTCCAGAGTTTTGTAGATCCTTGTGATAATTCTATATTTTAACATTTGGGTTTAAAATGGATATTAAACTCATAACACAGGGCTGGACAAATATACAGTTATTTATAATTTAGCTCAGTGGATCAGATTTCTAGTGTGTTGCCCAGTGCCATGTATTGGTTGCCCAGAAAACTGACTTGATTAAAATGTGGTAGCTAACATTAATATAATGACAAATACGGCATCACAACATTTTAGCTAGTTAAGTGCATAAATACAGACTACGGGAAACAAATAAAAAACATGATCATGCAGCACAGTGCATTAGCACTCATAACAAAGTGTCAGTACATAACTAGCCTTACAGATTTGGTGTTGTGTCCTCATGTGGATATGTTCAACCTAAAAGAGATTCCTTTAAGTTTTTTTTTAGGAATGTTTATGCTTATTGGTTGTAGGTTCCAGTGATAATTTCATACAGATATACAACTCATAATTGTTGCATTATATAAATTTCTGAAATAATCATTATGTCATCAATTAAATAATCAGTCATCAAATTCTAAAACAATATCATTCGAAAATGAAATCAGACACTAAATACAGTATTATAATAAGGTATATAAGGTACCATCAGCCTTATAAAATAGTTTGGATGAATACTGATTCATATAATTTCACTCATATTATGACATGACATTATAAGCAAAGGAAAACAAAATGTTATTCATAATTATTTTGGCTGAGTCATCATGAAGCAGGATCAAGCAGGAAAACGTGGATCAGACAGAGGAAGGAGAGTGAAGTGCAATCACAACCAACCTTGTCTACTGTGCTAATAACACTGCTGCATGCTCTTCAGTTGTCTGGATACAAATTTGTTTAGATCTTTGCGTAATGCTCGGTAGTTATGGTGTAACACAGTTCAGATCTAGCACACTTGCGTCATCTAGTTCCTCATATTAGTTTAACAGCTCCTTGATTTATAATCTTATGGCATCCTGGAGGGCTGTATGCTTTGCTGATATTGTTAACTGATGTAATTGTTTGGCCAATTGGCCCAGTGACCATTTTTTTCCTGCCAGCCCACTATATTGGATTGCTTTGATAATTGAATGAGTTCAGCAAAAGAAGTGAGTCATTTCCCAGAAACATGGAGTATTTGAAAGATTTTATCTTGATATTGGAGATGAAACAAAACAAACAATCAAAAAACCCTATAAGGTTAACTTGTCCTTAATGTGAAAGAGAAAGGAAGAGGGTTTGGGGCATGTCAGTATGTCAGAGCTGAAAAAATCATACAGTATGTGCTAATGTAATGTGATTTAGAGGAGCATCTGTTGCAGTGTGCCATTATAAATAATGAAGATAGATGATGTAAGCCAGCTACACTGATTCAGTCACAATGTGAGACAACCTAGTGAGAGATGCATGATGTTTTGATAGCCATACTGGATTCAATATTAGAACAGCAGTCACAAAAAGCTGCACAAATATGTTCATGCTTCCTTTTTTACTCAGTTTAATGGAGAGCATTAGCTGTCATACACTTGTCAGATGGTCTTTTTCCTACTTGTCAAGTTACACTATGAATTGAAATGCAAGATAATGGTGTTCATTCATGCTTCTGTGTGAGAAGGTGAACACATTATTTAGGGAGTTTTAATCCTTAGAATTTTGGGAAATTTAAAGGCTGAAATACCAAATATCTGAAGTGGGAAAGTGGGAGCTCAGTGGTTTATTTTGGATTACTGATAAAAAAAGGTCACGCTGTCAAATTCCACCAGTGCGAGCCCTTGAGCGATTCCCTTACCATCAACTGCTCAGTTTTGTAATTGAGAAAAAAAAGGTATGTGCTCTTGCATCTGCATCAGTGCTGTAAAATATAAGTGATGCTGATCAAATACAAAAAACAATCAGGAAATTCATTATTTTTCACAAGTTTGACTAGAATTGTTCTCCCACAGAACATCAATCAAAGAGCTACATCTTATTGAGAAACATGAATGTTGTGCTGTACAATCAGAATGTGTTTTCCTCCTGATGTGATGGAATACCACATGAGTGGGCTGTTGAATCTGAAATTGTGAAAATATTATTAGCACAGCTCTATTTGAATGCGGCAATAATTACAAAGTCTTTGTGGTCAAGCACACTTCACATAATTGTTCGCTCGTGCAATTCAGGCTTTCTGACTTTTTCCCCTTTTGTTAAATTGATTAGAGCTGCAAGTGTCTGTGACCTCAAGTCAAGTCAAGAAGCTTTTATTGTCATTTTAACTATATACAGCTGGTGCAGGACACAGTGAAATAAAACAATGTTCCTCCAGGATTATGGTGCTACATAAAACACATAACCACAGGAGAAAATACAAAACTAAGTACCCTACATCATTCTACATAAAATGCATGTGTGCAAACAGAGTTTTGTAAAAAAAAAATAAAGTGCAATAGAAAGGATTTAAACATCTGTGGATTTAAAACAGCAGAAAAATGGATGTAGACAATCTAGGATGCAAGAAGTCCAGAGCAATGATCTTTTAACCTTTTTGATCACTTTACATTTACAGCATTTAGCAGACACCCTTATCCAGAGCGACGCATTTCTCATTTTTTATATAACTGAGCAATTGAGGGTTAAGGGCCTTGCTCAGGGGCCCAGCAGTGGCAGCTTGGTGGATGTAGGAATCAAACTCACAACCTTCCGATTGGTAGCCCAACACCTTAACTACTAGGCTACCAGGTCCCTTTACTACACTACATGTTGCCAAAATAAACAAAACAAAAACCATACCAAGGTGAAGTCTTTTTTACTTTAGTAAAAATAAAGCAGTTCATCTACCAGTACAGGATTCAATTATCACAGTGACACAGTAAAAATGTTCAAACATCAATAAACAACAATAAGAAGAGAAACAAGTTAGTACTGATGTACAGTTAAAGTGTACAGTGCAAATGATGAAGGCCACAGTGTTCATATTTTAAGTCATTCGATCAGTGTGATGCTTCTGAACTCTCTTAGTCAGTGTCTTGTTATTTGGAGTGTAATTTGAGACGTTTTTTCACATTTTGCTATTATCATTACTGGACCGAGTGGCAACTGATTGTTAATTGTTGTCTGTTTCCTTCTTGGTTTTTAAAAACTTACCATCAGTGAAAGGGCTGAAAATGTAATTGCTGGGCTTTTAAAAGCAGTATTAACTTTTACATTTGTTATTCTTATACTTTGCTCTTCTATGGCAATGAGTGCTTCTAATTACCCCTTTTTAACAAAGCTAAATCCTGGTAAAAAAAAACAACAACCAGACAGTCCTTTCCTATTAGACAGAGAAATTGTAGATTTTCACCCTCTTTAGTTGCTCAGCCAAGGTCTCTTGGACAGAGGTTGTGAATTGGCAGTACATAAATTGAGATAATGTTCTCTAGCTGTGTCTCTTCACAGCGGTTTGATCTGACTGAGACAGAAACAGCCAGAAAAATGTAGTTTCTTGACTGTACTTTGTCAGAATTAATGTTTTCCTTGGGCTACTCCCTGCCCTTACAGTTGCACAACAATGAAATATATAACAGTGTTTAAATCTAGCTAACCGAATTTGTTGCAATCATTGTCAGTACATGTCAGTACATGGATGGTTGTGATCTATTAAAATGCTTTGGCAATTAACTGCTATCTTACAGTCAACAGTTGGATGAGCACCAGAGAAACAGAGAATTTTCTTAGATTTAGTATTGAAAACGTCCTTCTTCCACAATGATGAAAAGATAAGTAGCAGGTCAGGAATGTCAAGTATCCAAATGATTTCTGAAGCTCCCACTTGAAGTGAAGACTTAAAGAGATGAAGGTCAGTGATTTATATTGAGCATAATTCCAAATGCACATAAAGGCAGCACAAGAAATGTTTCCTATCTTTCCTATTCAAATAGTATTTTAGCTACTGTGTCTTATATAGACTACTGATACTATCCATGGAATGGACAGTACATGTAAATTCATTTTATTTTACTATTTTACTCTGACACTTTTAACAATGGATATTCCACAAAGCAGTTTTACTTACTTAGTTTTTATTTACTTTCCTGGAGTCTGTAAGTCTTTTCGTTTGGTGCTCTGAACAAACAAGTGAATGTGAAGAGAACCAAATAATATGAGGTTTAACCTATGGAACCAGCACCTGATTATGACAGTTAATGACTTATCCTTAGTCATTGTCTTATTTTAAGCTCTAATGTGCAGGTAAATGCATGCTTTAACACCTTAAGCTGCATTTCCTCCTCCCTTGCCTGTCTCCTACCTCATGTAGTGCTTGTGTTTTGCATTAAAATCTCCCCTGTCGTTGTGTAAAATGCTGTATTATTGTGCTCCAGACTGTCTGTGGATGATTGGATCACTGTCTGAGCCAAGGCTTAAGTGTTCAGGGCTCAGGCCTGTAGCTTATAGGTGAGTGTGGAGTGAGTATAGAGGAGTGTGCTTGATTTCCCTCTCTAGCCAACAGAGGCAATCGATGCATTCTTCTTTACTTTTCTATCTATCTATCTATCTATCTATCTATCTATCTATCTATCTATCTATCTATCTATCTATCTATCTATCTATCTATCTATCTATCTATCTATCTATCTATCTATCTATCTATCTATTTATTGCCTGTAATTGAAATTCTGCATTTGTAATAATCTGAGATAAGCAGCAAAGTAAAACAATGACATTTAAACAGTTTACTTAGAAGCAGTTGCTAAAAGCATTTGGTGCTTAGGGTACTGACAGAGGACAAAAAATTCATCAGCAATAAAAACCTGATGCCTATTTACCTGTTTTCTTTCAGGTAAATAGGCATATTTCATTTTCTGGAATATTCCACTGCACTTGAGACCAAGAAAAAGGTCAAAGAAATCAGATGAAACTCCATGAAATGTAAGTTTTGGAATTATCTTTAAATCAATATGTAATTTAGTTAAAACATTCAAAATGACCGTTCTGTAATATCTAATCATTATGCAGGCATAGCTTTTAATATGTTTAGCTTGATAACCAGTGTCAGCCTGTCAGCAAAAGTGTATGCTAACTAACATTATTTTAATAGAAATAATGTTAATATTTTAGAATGTTAGAAGCTAAATATGTTAATACAATTAATGTTATATTAAAACTCCTAGTCGGTTAAAATGATTTCACTATTTCTCTGTAATATCTCAAAGTACAGGGCCAGGTTCATCCTAATCTCCTAATCCTGTGTTTGATAACTGCTCATAATCAATAACCCAATTAGGGAGTCCAGTGTAGTCATTTTAACTGAGCATACAGATTTAACATGCTAAATCCACCTTGCTGGGGTAAAACATTACTTACTGGGTGGGTCTATATTTGTGTGAGTGGGTCTATAAGTTGTTTGTAGCCCAGCTTTAAGAGTCTAGATTCTTGCATGGGGTCTGAAATGGCAATTCCATCCACACTACATGGTGCATGCTTTGATATTGGCGCAATGCATGGTGTTATTTTATGGCAGTGTTATTTTTCAGTATATTCTTCCTTATGCTTTTAGACATGTTTTACAAAAACTAGTGCACTATATAGTGAATAGACTGTGGTTTCTTTTTTGATCCAAAATAAATAAAACTGTAAATAGGTTACAGACTGAATGTTCAGTTTAAAGTGTAGTTTGAGTGGTAGAGGTGGGCAGCGCTAAATCCCTGAGGGGGGGGGGGGGGGGGTTAGGTAGTGGGGACTAAATCAGTCTAAAGGCAGTAAAGTGAAGTATTTTCTCTGCTCTTGAGGCTTCAGTCGACGTCTTGGGATCTGTTGTAGATATAAACAGTTCAGTTTACATAGGTCTTTTTTGTACTGCCTGACACTTGATTTGTGTGCCACACTTCAGAGACGCTCTAGCCTTTTAATAAACTGGATCCTAAGCCCACCTAGTATTATGGCAAGTGTAAAAATATAGAACATATATATCTTGTGCCTGGCAGAGATTTCCCACATGACATCCATCTTTCCCAGTGAGGTCACTTTTCAGTTCTTTGGCTTAGTTGTGGAACAGCATTTCAGAAAATGCCTTCAGAGTGGCCATGTATCTTGTGTGACATCATTATTTTTGCTGTGTATTCTGGAAGATACTTGTTATCTATCTATCTATCTATCTATCTATCTATCTATCTATCTATCTATCTATCTATCTATCTATCTATCTATCTATCTATCTATCTATCTATCTATCTGTCTGTCTGTCTGTCTGTCTGTCTGTCTGTCTGTCTGTCTGTTTGTCTGTCTGTCTGTCTGTCTGTCTGTCTGTCTGTCTGTCTGTCTGTCTGTCTGTCCGTCCATCCATTTATTCCTGCAGTGCCATACTTGCTAGAAAGGCTGGTCTAATCGTTTTCATAATGCCACACGTTCACAGAGGCTGCTGGATATCATTTTGCAGATGCTCTGTTGGGGTGGAAATGGTGGCTCAATTGATTTCCTCCTGGCTGCCGAGCTGAGCTCCAGTCCCACATTGCAACAGAGTTGCTCACACACCAACCTCCACTCTTACCTGATGATAATCTCCTTAATTGAGTGAGCCAGTGTAATGGGGATGAGAGGAGAGAAGAGAGGAGTGATGCTGAATTGATTAGGACTGTGAAGATTATGGTGGTTTTTCTATTTACCTGAAGCCAGGTTTCCCTTGTCTGCTGCTTTGCTTTTGTCTGATAAAGATCATTTTGCTCTTTCGAAGAGCATTGTTTATCCTATTTCGAATCATTGAGTTTGTGGTTTCATGTTGTTGGTGATTATTCTTATACAAACTTGCTTGTATTGTTTACTGCGTTGCTTAGAACTGCACTCATTAAATCGATAGACTCGTACTGTTGACACAGGGACAAAAACTTATGTAATAAAATTCCATTATTATGTTATTATGACTACACCAGTGATTACTTACCAAGTCAATATTTATTTTTTTGTTTATTTTCACTAGGTTGGTAAATGAAGGCTGTTTGTGACCTTTCCCTGTGCCTGTGGTCTATTCTTAATAAGCTAAATTGACAAACCACATTAAAAGATTTGCCTGGATACTGGCCTTCCCCACAGTGGTTGGCCTTGGCTGTCGTTCAGAAGGTCCTCCGTTATCTCAGTATAGTCTTATTGTACTGGCAGCCCCCTGTGAGAGGACTGCATGTAGTTCAAGTAGAGATTGTGAGGCCTCTCTAATTAGAATCTCTGCATCATAGCTGTCACCTTTCTGGGAAAACATAAGCAGTAATTGCAAGTCAATGCAAAGAGGCAGGAGGTAAAAAAAAATAATAAAAAAAAAGTAAGAAAAAAGGCAAACTGAGTTTCATAGAAGTCTGACTGACTTCAGTCTCCTGCTGTAGAGAACATTTGAGCAAGATAAACATCCCCCCCGAGCACAAGACACAAACACTTCTTTTATGCCACTCAATGCATTTCATCTTTGCTAACACACACATGCATGCGCACACACGTTCTTCAACTCACTTTGGGTGGAAAAGAAAGACCACACAGAGACCAAACCATAGAAAAAAGTGTCTGAAATACACTCACATCTCTCTGGAGATGTCATACACCCTCTATTCTCAAGTGTTCTTGACTACTCAGTAAAATTTTTGCAAGACTATATCCTTCTAATTAGCAACCTGGTGGGTATGTCGCTAGAGTAGCCAAAATATCTGAATCTAAAACTTAACTGTCTTTGAGACTATTATTACATATTCTACTAATTCCTGAAATGTACACCTGTGTATCTGTGTCCAATTAGGTAGCCTAATGTAAAACAGTTCAGAAATGCAAATGGTACTATTGTGTGTAATTATATCAACATGAGGCTTATTTTACTTAGTATAGTGTATGTGTGCATGTTTATTACTTTTGTCATGTTATTTTTGCTACATTATTATGCATTTCAAATGTACTCTGCATTATAAAGGATGGGATGATCCACTGGTTAAGGCGCTGGGATCTTGTTCAGAAGTTCGGGGTTCGAGTCCACAAGCTGCTGAGCATCAACGCTGGGTCCTTGGGCAAGGTCCTTAAACTCACCTGCTCCAGGGGTGCCGTCCTTATGGTTGACCCTGCGCTCTGACCCCATAACCTGGGATATGTGAAAACTGGGGCAAGTCGTGGCCTAATGGTTAGAGAGACTGACTCGTAATCCTAAGTTGTGCGTTCAAGTCTCGGGCCGGCCACGCCTGAGGTGCCCTTGAGCAAGGCACCGAACCCCCCAACTGCTCCCCAGGCGCCGCAGCATAAATGGCTGCCCACTGCTCCGGGTGTGTGTTCACGGTGTGTGTGTGTGTTCACTGCTGTGTGTGTGCACTTTGGATGGGTCAAATGCAGAGAACGAATTCTGAGTATGTTTCACCATACTTAGCCGTATGTTACTTCACTTAATATAGAAAACAGCAGAATTGGAATTACATTTTCGAAACGATTGTCCTGCTTCTGTAAAATGATTCACTATTATTAAATGTAGAACATCGTTACTATTTCACTTAAATTTGACCTACTTGAGCTAAATTAGACTGTCACTGTCCATCTGGAGGTTGTTCAATGTCCATAATTTGTTCCTCTCAGTATGGAGTCTCACTACATTTCAGTGCATAGGATTGAAGCTACCTCTTCAAAATCCCATCAGAAGGTTTCTTCATGGTCTTGTAGTGATGCAGAGCTGAATAAATGGCAGAGCAAGGCATAAAAAAAGAGAGCTCCTGGCCTAGGAAATGAGATCCCCTCTCCAACTCGGATTGGGAGTGATGGAGGTCTGAAATCTGATAGCAAGGTCATGTGCACATCAGCAGCTCTGAGTGTGTACGAATCTGGCTGTAAATGGTTGCCCAAGGTCGAACACTCTCAACTGTCATACTTCACTGTCAACACTGCCATTATACCCAGGGACTGCCCTGCAAGAGTGAGAGGAAATATAGATGCCTAATCGAAGAAGGTCAGAGCTGTCACTAAGTGGAGGCTCTGCTGGCTGTCATGTAGACTCCCCTCTGTTTGTGAGATGAATGGGAACGACAGCCACAATCACGCATGAACCTTCCTCTGTGGCACATGTTATATATAGACTGGATTCAAGAGGATAGCATGAATTTCAGCAAGTGTCTGTCTTAACATATTTGTGTATATAATTTGTGTGAAGGTGTTAGACGATATGTTCACTTTTAAGCAAAAATGTCAAAATATATAGACATTTGTAAAGGAGTCATTCATTCAGGAGTCATTCCTCAGTTTACCACTTTATCCTAGGCAGCCTGTATCGGGAACACTGTGTGTGAAATGTGTTGTACTGCATATTTCTTCCTCATGCACTCATTTTTACATATGGCCAGTTTTGTTTTTTTATGAGGTGGAGAAAACTGATGGAAACCACATGGACATGAGGGAGAATATGACGGCGAAACTCACTGCAGAGTTGTGTATTGATATTCATTTTTCTTTTCAATAAATGTACTACACCATGTATAAAATATACACTCTCACCCACACACACATACAGATGCTCTATCTGTAATGTATGTTGTATCTATATCTTGCCCAGCAGTGGCAAATTGGCATCTCTGGGATTTAAACTCACATCCTTCTAATCCAACATCTTACCTACTGTGTGTGTTAGTTGTGTTCGGTAATTTATTGAAGCGTTGTGTCTTGCTATAACCTGTAGGGTTTCTCTTTGCTTTTTTCTATTAGTGTAGAATATCTTTTACAACTGGTGTACTGCACCAAGAGATGAAGGAGAGCTCTGTGAGTCATGCATGCATAGTGACACAGTAGCCTTGTGTGTGGGTGGCTGTCACAGCTAGAGGGAGGGAGGAAGAGACGAAGGCTTTCCCTATAACTTACTACAATAACACACACACACACACACACACACACACACACACACACACACACACACACACACACACACACACACACACACACACACACACACACACACAGAGAGAGAGAGAGAGAGAGAGAGAGAGAGAGAGAGAGAGAGAGAGAGAGAGAGAGAACAAGAAGAAGAAATCAAAGTCCTATTCATCTTTGGTCATTGGAGCTGACAGCTGTGAGCAGAAACACACCTGCAGATGGAGAGTCTGCTTAGGAGCTGGAGGCGAGGTTGGAGGCAGGTGCATTGGACATTATGGGGTAGGTGGGGTAAATTTAACAGGCTGAGTATTAAATGACAAATATATTCATATATTTGGAGCCATTATACAGACTGCAATGTATAAGGCACTCCTCAAGCTTGACAGTCTGTTTATAAAATTCCTGGGATCAATAGAAAGTGTCAAAACAGCAGATTACAATACATACTAGGTATAAATACTTAATAAAAAAAAACATAACTGTACCAAATGTTCTAATACTTGAATGTAAATAAATGTCAACATTGTTTTTTTATCTAAAAGCAATTTTTTGTGCACAACTATTATAATAATATTAATTAAAAAACAGATTATCAAATATTACTTGTTACAGCATTACAACATTTATTATATAACCTCAATCCTGTAGTATATATTAAACGATGGTAGCTGCCATATGTCCAGGAGAGCTGCTTGTTGGGGAGACAAAATAACATTTCAATGTATGTATATATATATATATATATATATATATATATTGCAGATTTCTGATTCTGCATCGGTCTTTTGCTAAATTCCTTACTGCATCATTTTGGTCTTTAGAATGCTACCAGTAATACCAGACTTCCCCTGTAATGAAATGCTGGTCCTAATGTACTTGAGCCAATAAATACAATGAAAAGAGTAGATAATATTGGCTGTAAAAAAAAAAAGAAGAAAAAGAATAATAAAAATGCATATATTACATTTATTTAGTTTTATAAAATGATGTATTCATAGTTTATTCAGTTCCTGGAAATTCAAGGAAATAATCTGGAGGAGTTATTTGTTTATTGTCTCAACAAAGTGAAGTTGCTTATGTGACAGCAATTTGTTTTAGTATTTTACTTAAAAGGGAGAATAATTGCGTTAAATTAACAGTAAATTAATCAACTTTCATAACAAATGATATCGGAAGCTCAGGGTCATCTCATCCGTACCGTAATATGAACACAAGGAAATGTGTGACTGCTATAAGTCATGTAACCAAGCAGATGTTGTCATGTTTGCTTTGTGCTAACCTTGGAGAAATATGCAATTTAATGCTGTGTGCTAGCAGTGTTGTGTTTGCAGTAAACTTGTTTGGGCTTTGCAGTGCTGTACCACACTCTCTGTGGATCATGCCACATTGCACCATTTGTCAAAGATGTCACAGCAAGCACACCTCAGCAAACAGGGAAAATGCAGTCTCTTCATATTAGCCTCTATCAGCTGAGCTAACAGCAGTCATAAGAGAGCACAAGTTTATGAACAGAAAGATTACAGAATGTGACTGCTGACTCTCTAATTAGTTACGTATAGTTTACCCCATACTTGATATGCAATTAGGGCAAGCAAAAGGCAATGCAGTCACTTTGAAAAAATCTGGACTTTTACATGTGTATTAAGGTTCAGAAGTGATGTAATGCAACTTATGTGGTCTATATGAGATAGTCATTATTTTATATAGACTGCAATAATAATCAACCATATGCCTTATTGTTTAGTGACTAGTGACAGAGTATGAGCCTTGTCTTAGCTTTCTACTGTATTTCACTCTGGTTACATGACAGATGCATTAATCAGGAAGCGCACTGCTGGCTTTGTGTTCAGTCTTTGAAGCTAAGGAGATAAAAATCTCCATTTATGGTATCTTGAATTGGAGATTAAGCAACTCATGCTCCAGTGCTGTCTTCTCTTGACCAGCCTTGTCTTTAAAATAAACAGTGCAGTTTAATTTGTAATAAATAACGGGGCACTACTGTAAAAGCAGGCAGCTAAAAGGGGGTAAGTGATAACACAAGAAATGACAGTTCTATTAGCTAGTTCTGTATGTTGCATAAGTGAGCACTGGGAAATTTCAGTATAATTTAACAGAAATAAGAAGGCATGATGCATTTAAACCTGAAACCTGTATTTGACCTGGGCGGGTGAACACAATACATTTTTATTTAAAAGGACTGTTGCTAGGACTGTTGCGAGAATGAAATCTAGAAAACAAATACGAATAGCTAACATTTATTTAGTTATTTATTTATTTACAATTAATACCAATGAAAAATAATTCAACTGAAAAAAAAACCATCACTTTCCCCTGATCTGTTGGTTGGTAAATCACTAAGGAAATACTTCATACTAAAATTACAAATCACATCAGCCATGTTGCTTTATTTAAGTATTCCCATGTGTTCTCCTATATACTGTACTTGTCAACTTTTGCCTCACTACCTCAGAAAATCTAAATTTCCACAGTCATGAAAACCACAAGATGTGGAATCTTCCTCAAATTGCCTCATTTGAATGGTCCATCAGTGTAAAATGTCCCACATATCATCATCACTGTTGTGCTTTCCACATTATTTTGGCTGATGGGCTGTCATGGACGCAATTTAAAATCAATTTCATTTTAAAATGGTTGCTTACACTGCTGATTATGAGCGAGGGTTTTTATGCTGACAGGCAGTATGAGTGAATATTTTTATTCAGGCCATTTATACAAGAAGGCAGTATTATAATGCCTATAAACATTATTTTACCTTATATAATAGTGTGAACCAGTGCTACCATTTTATGAGGCCATTAAAGCATTTTCTAACACTTGCTGTTCCTCTGTGTTGCTCTATGTCCAATACTGGCGTCTATATGTGAATTGACCGTGTTCACTGTTTTATTACTGAAAAAAAAAAAAAAATCATGATCTAGTACTGCTTTCTCATGTTATTATATCATTTCACTAGTATATGTTCTAAAATTAATGATGAGAAATGATCTGAATGTGTACAATAATTAATGTTTGTGCACAATATTTTGTTGGATTTGACAGATAGATATTGCATATTAATGTGCTATTTACTCATATACTCATATTGGTTACATGGTGTTATTCGAAAATTTGTTTCTTAACATATATAATGTTAATATAATTAATAAACTAAAAACTCTATATAGTGAATCTTTCTGTAAGGAAACCTGTATTTATATCATCAAGATGGAGGAATTCCTGTTTTTCAGTTTCTTTTTCTTTTTTTTTGTGCCTCATTACTGTTTGCCTTTTTGTCTTATTTTGTCTTAATAAGGGATAAGAAAAAGAGAGTAGTGATGTAACAACTGTTAATGTTAAACAATTTGAAATAACATGTAATTGTTGGCACTTTAGGGAAACTTTGGTTTCCCATATAATTATTTTCCCATCACATCACCTGCTGTTGATTATTTTCCCAAACAGCATGCACAGTTGTGTCTTGGTCTGTAGTTATTGCATAGGCACAGCTGAATCTACAGCAGCGATGGGAACTTTTATGATGCTTTAAACCACACACTGCTTTTTTCAGGGCTGTTTTTTGTGCTTTTGATGAAAGATAAGTGAAACACCTTGACTCAGTCGAGCACTGCTTGAAGGGTCTTTCTCTTCTGGCGTCCACTACTACCCCATTGTGCTTCACATGGGATGAAGTGTATGTTAATGGTGGGTTATGTTTAATACCACCCACTGACCCTCAAATTCTCCACATTGGGTTCCATTTTAATTGGCTGCAGGTGTAATTCAGGTAACATACAGTAGAAGACAACATAAAATGCGTATGAACAAATGGACAGAGTTATGTACATGCTCTCTTTTGTGTTGTAAGAAGACACTGCTGGCTTGCCACTTATCTGGGCAAAAACATAAAATATTTAAGTGCTTGTCAACACAGAGAGCATCTCATGGCTCCCTTGGGAGATACGTGTCTGTTTCATAAAGTAGGGGACCTGTACAACTGACCTGGAACAGAATCTCACACCTCAGAGCTTTAGAACAGCTGACTGCCATGAATGCAAATGAGATTCTGACATTGGCCATGAAGCTTTGCTACAGGAGCTGTGAAAACTGCAGCCCTCTAAACCCCATGGTAGTGCATTCATTTGGCTCCGGTTACACTTCTGCACCTCCTACATATATGCAGTCCAGCAGTGAAGCAGTTTAATGGTGTCACCCGGCAATCAAATTCCTTTCTTAAGCTTTTGTGTGGTTTCTAAACCTTTCCTAATGGGCAATTATTGTACAGACCACAAGCTTCCTTATGAAGTCACTTTGTCAGCTAGTGTATATAAGCTGCGTGAATAGCATTGCTTAGGCGTCACATTTTACAAATCTGTTTAGATATTCAAAGTAAAATAAATTTTTGTTGAAGGTTTGAATGCACTAAATTACAAACTGGAAACTCCATTGTCCCTCAAATTTGCCATTTGTGCTCGTGAACATGCCCACCTTGACTGCTTCTGGGTATAGCTAATTTTCATTGTAAACATTGAATATTAGTTCCTTTTCAAATGACTACATCTGTGCTCTCTTCTGATAGTCATTTCCTAAGTAATTACATCATTTTTCTAGTCTATGGGGTTGATTTAATGATGGGGAAATCCTCTGAATATGTATAGTAATTGAAGTGTTCGCTTATTAGCATTAGGATGTAAGCTAAAATGATACTTCGTTTGCATTGGCTGATGGTGTCTGATTCTGTGTCATTTTCCTGCTTGAGTCTTATATTGTGCAGTGTAGTGTAGATGTGCTGAAGAGCATAGGCAGAAATTAAATCTGATAATGCCACGCTGCGTTAGCTACGGTAAGCATTTTCACAACCTCATATGGTTGATGTGACTCAAATTTCAAGCAGGAAAGGTGGTATAACTGCCACTTACTGTCTTTATGGGTGAATTATTGAGCAGGATTGCTGACTGTCCAAACTGTGAGACTTGCGGGGAACTGGGGAGCAGGTTATCGCTCATGATCCCTTTCGTAAACACACCAGCTCTGTGTGCCTCCGATATGCATACAAACTGCAATCTGGTTATAATCTGTGCTCTCTCTCTCTCCCTCTCTCTCTCTCTCTCTCTCTCTCTCTCTCTCTCTCTCTCTCTCTCACTCATATTCTCTTTCTTTCTCTCTCTCCTGCTATAATCGAAATTTGAATTCATTCCAACGATATTGACCTGTTTAGGGAATATTTTTCAAAGAATTTTACAAAATCCATTAACAAAAGGGATTTTGGAATCAATTAGGTATATCTTCGTTACTAATACATTATTGAGCATTTTTTTCATATTTAATATATTTCTTGACTTAGATATTTATTTGATGCCTTGATTCAGTAAAATAAATATTTTAGAATTCCAAAATCTACATAATTGTAAAGAAAAGATCAGTAAAGAAAAAATCATATTACATAAAAGACCGCTTTCAGACAAAAAAAAGAATGATGACTGTCAGGATTAACCTGCTAAAACAGAAGCAAGTGTGAAAGTACAATTCCCAAAAAGAACTGAAGAAAATCCTTTTAATATTTAATACTTTTGCACTGTACTTTATATGAGCAAATATATACTGTAAGTCATGGAAATGTTTGAAATGTGTAGTTGCTTCAGCACTACTGAATGAATATAGTTGTTTCTTTCTCCCTCTTGGTGGCAAAATACCCATCAAAGCATCCAGGACTTTTGCCAGCCCCTCCTATTGAAAGTCATCAGCACTAAATGACACATTACATGTGCAATTAGACAATGCCCTTGTTATCAGTCATATTAGCTAAACACGCCTTCCCAAATTACTCTCATTAGAAGAGAGGCACTCGGGCCCATTACTATCTGATGGGATGCAAGCTGCTTGACTGAGTGCTTGCTGTAGAATTGGAAATAATGTCCAGATTTACTGTTAATTGGATGATGCATAGTGCTGCCTATAAGAAAATAAGGTGGAGAATAGAGGAGTGTCCATTCAATTTAAAAACTTTCAGCCCAACTAGTGTACAAATGACCTAGCTCAGAAATTCATATACTGGTAAATTGAGATGTTTTTCATCTTTTATTTATTTATTTTTTTGTTTCTTGTTTAGAGAAATTGATTTGATTTATTATTATTACTGCTTCAGATTATTCATTCATTCATTTTCTACCGCTTATCCGAACTTCTCGGGTCACGGGGAGCCTGTGCCTATCTCAGGCGTCATCGGGCATCAAGGCAGGATACACCCTGGACGGAGTGCCAACCCATCACAGGGCACACACACACTCACAAAGTACGGACAATTCTCCAGAGATGCCAAATCAACCTACCATGCATGTCTTTGGACCGGGGGAGGAAACCGGAGTACCCGGAGGAAACACAAGGTGGAGTCGGGAATTGAACCCCCAACCCTGGAGGTGTGAGGCAAACGTGCTAACCACTAAGCCACCGTGCCCCCCTGTTTCAGATTAATTACTATAGAAATGTTTTGGTGGCAGAGTATAATAAATAAGCATAATTTGGTATAAACTGTGATTTTGATTATCTGTGATATGCTTTGCTTTTTTACCCAAGCATGGGGCAGTGTGGTTCCTGGCCAATAGGCCTCTTTAAGCCTTTGCCCTTGTTTTCCACCACTAGGTGCATGGAGCTAAATGGGGCAGTGAGCATACTGTACATAATGTGATTATGAAGTACAGCTCCAGCTGCTGTGGCTCCTGTCACTCAAACTCTGGGCTTCTGACAGAATTTTTTTTTTTTACATTGCAGGCTTTTTGCTTGAGAAGAAAAAGAAGAAAGCCTAATGGCACCAATTAAATTCTCTTGCTCAATTCCTCTGTGAGATTTTTAAAGATTCTTTCTGTTAGCCAAAGTGGTGGCCTGACAGACAGTGGTTCCAGATGTTGTCTCTTTTCCATCCATTAATTCTGTGTATTATGAGCAGCATTTTTTCTCATGTGTCACTTCAATTAGAGGTGATACACTCTCTAGGGTCAATGTGTGCTGCAGGAGCCGGTGGGACTGTGAACCAAAATTCATTTTGATCTCCCACTAAATCCTCTACCCTGTCTTTAGCCGCCTATGAGGCCTGTCAAGCAGTGATAAGTGCATGTGATGGTGCACAACTGTGCACATCTGTTTCATTGAGAGAGTTATATGCAGTCATGCTCATTGTGATATGCATATTTGTATGGTGATAAAAGTCTTGCATATGCCTATGTACTGTTGCACACATTGTCCTGATTGTAAACATGATTTTTCTTTTTACAGTAATGCAGTTTTGGCAGGCATGCACCAAATGCTCTCCAGCAGTCGTTGCTATTGGTTTGTCAGTCAGGGGTAGAACAGCAGAAAACATAATGGCACTATAAATTAATGCTGAACAGTAGCCATAACTAAGATCAATGAGTAAGGCTGTTTGTGAGTGGGTAAGTGCGCAAGTGCATGAGCCCTGCCATTTTGCACTAATGCCTGATAGATTGAGGGGCCATGCTGTCTATGGAGGGCGTCATTAGTTTTGCTGGCCTTGTTTGCTCACGTGAGACTTTGTGAAATTAACAAAGCCAGCATCTTGACTTCTGCTATTACCTCATCACTCATCCACATCCTCTCAGTATCAGCCATGCCCAGTAAACTTGACCGCTCCTTCAGACCATTTATAATAGATATCTAAAGATAAAAAACTAACAATATCGCTATTCTTAAAAACATCTGGGTATGAAATTGCTGCCACTCTGATGATAAGGATGGCACTCCTTCAGGCTTTCTGAATGATTTTGAAGGGCTCCAGTCTCTTTATCTTTCCTGCATTGCAGATCTGTCATGCAAATGAAAAATGGGGGAATGAGGATATTTTGCTGGAGACAGCTTTTTTCCAGGACCCCACCATGACCCTATTGTAAGTGCTGTCTAAGCTGTCTTGAGTTGTCAGGGTGACCGCTAAACTCACACACAAGTGCGCACTCATTTAGACAGGTAAATTAACACTGGGTTCCATAATGACATTTTCCCAGATGTCTTCTATCATTCAGAAGGGGCGCAAAGCAATTTTATCTCCAAATGAAGCCATTGGATTTGAATAATGAAAATTATTATACAAGATGCTATCGAGACTCACAGGGACGCTGTGTTCAAATTAGAGTTTTGATTCTCTTGTGCAATGGGAATGATGTTATAGCCATCACTCTTCTCTGGCTAGTATGACGATACAATAATTCAAACACAAGAAGTATTTGACATAACATCAAATAACTGATTTCTATATTCCATGAGGGTTTGTGTGACTGCTGAGCTTTAATGCTAGTGTTAATCCTTAGTGGTTAGCACGTTTGCCTCACACCTCCAGGGTCGGGGTTCGATTCCCGCCTCCGCCTTGTGTGTGGAGTTTGCATGTTCTCCCCGTGCCTCGGGGGTTTCCTCCGGGTACTCTGGTTTCCTCCCCCGGTCCAAAGACATGCATGGTAGGTTGATTGGCATCTCTGGAACATTGTCCGTAGTGTGTGATTGTGTGAGTGAATGAGAGTGTGTGTGTGTGTATGTGTGTGTGTGTGTGTGTGCGCCCTGTGATGGGTTGGCACTCCGACCAGGGAGTATCCTGCCTTGATGCCCGATGACGCCTGAGATTGTGCATGAGCCGAGAAGTTCGGGTAAGCGGTAGAAAATGAGTGAGTGAGAGAGTATTATACTGTATGTGGCTCAGATATGAACGTCAAATATGCTTATGGATATTTAAAGGTCACAGCTCAGAGTTCCTTCTGATAGTCAGAGTAACAAACAGACATTGTATCTGTCTGATGATATTATTTACCTCCTTGGCTTTCTTGAATGCATGTGTACTACATATATCCTCTGTAATCTCTCAGGCAGGTTCCAGTCACTGCACAATCTGGGATCTGGGGGGGATCAATATAAGAAGTATATGTGGGTGCATCATCAGCCCTCATGTGGTAAGCCTCATCTGAGCACAAACAGCATTCTAATATTATTTACTCCACTTTGACTCCTTCTGTCTGAATTTGAAATCTTCCCTCAGGGTACAAAATGCATGCACTCTTTCACACACTTTTGAAATTTCCTCAGTTATATAGCAGCATGGTAGGAAGCATGAAGCACATACATATCGACATATACGCATAACACCCTGTTCTGGAGAGAAAATGAAAGGTGCCATGTATGTGTGGATAGTATGTGTGTATGAGTCTGTTTTAGTTTAGGAAGTTTTCAAATGAAATTTCAATCAAATACAGTACAACCATCAACCTTCAGTGTTCCTCCAAAGCCATGCCACATAAACCTCTGCTGCTCTGGCTTATACTGTTCACACTACTAATACTATCTCTTACCCAAATTGGCAACATTATGTATATTTTCAGTGACACCAATATTATTTACTGCTTGCGTTGATTTACAGAGGTTTTGTAATTTGTAGTGTCCCACAAGACGATGCAGTTATTTAATTTTTAAATCATAAACCAGACTCCTGTTGAAGGCACCCACAGCACCTTCCATAAATGTTCATGTATAATACATTTCTATATGCCTTATCTAATTTATTGTCTGTGTTAAAAAGTGTGACTGCGAAGCTTGTTAGTTCTGACTATGCGACATATTATTGGTATGAGTACAAAGTAATACATGTAATATTAAGCAATATTTTCCATCCAATGCCTTTCATTCCTAACTGACTGTGATAGATTGATACTGAAGATTTATACTGATGCTACATAGCTAGTAATATTCTATGACTGTGTTTACATTAACTGCCCTGTTCCTTCCTTTTCTGGTCAGTAGTGTGGGGATTTAACCTCTAAATGTCAACACACAGTAACCATGAAAAGGTAATTCTGCCGTAACCGTGCTCCCAAGTGAATCTGAGAGACAGCTACAGAGTACTACTGTGCACTGAGGAGAAAACGTATGAAACATATAGTGCAAATTGGTTCTGGTTGACATATATAGAAATTAAGTATGGCATTTTGAATGCTGCCTCTTACTCCTGAATTGACAGGAACCATAAGTGACAGACAAATAGAGAGTCTTCCCTAATTAGAGGATCTTTGCTAGTAGATCATTTGACGTTTCTCCAGACTGGAGGAGCCAGAAAGACCTTCAAGTATTTTGAACAGCTACTTTTTACTTAGAGCTATTTAATTTGAACGGAGGCCAAATATCCAAAAAAAAAAAAAAAAAAAAAAAACACACTTTCAACGACCTTAAGAAACATTTATGATTCTATTTGTTTCTTTATTTTCTCTTTAGACAAAAACACTCCCACAACTGACTGTGTCACAGGTCTGAAATCTCCAGGTCAAGGTTGATGCTGTAGTACAATAGAAATGCTTCATGTTGCAATCCATGTTACTGTTGTAAAACAAAAACCAACCTCAAACAGCATGACAGGCTGAGCGATGATCATTTACAGACGGAAACAAATATAGTAGTCATCATAACACTGAACTAGCCCAGTGAAACCTATATTTAATTTCTCACTCTGTTTCATATGTTAAGGCCATGCTGGTGTCATCCAGCAAACATTTCTGACCTGTGTGAGGTTGTTGTGCATGAATGTTTGTTTTGATAAAAATATGTATATGGGTTGGGGAGGTGTGTGTGGGCACAGGAAGCTTTCGCTCATCTCTGCTTTGCCCACACATTCGCTTAGACAGACGGTGCAATGCAGCAGGCTGTGACACAGTCATAAATATGAGCTCAGGGAGACGGAGGCAAAATTCAATTTCTTGTTTGAGCCGAAAACCTTCACACCACCTCTTGCTGTCACCGTGGAAAGAAAGAGAGAGAGAAATAGAGTGAGCGTGAGAGAGAGAGAGAGAGAGAGAAGCAAGGGGATTATGAGTTTCTCCACTCTGTTGTCCCCCTCCCACTTCCCTCCTCCTGTCACGTACCAGGGTTTTCCTGATTCAAAATAAGGCAACGGTGGCAGACTGGAGAATGTAATGTGGACTACATCTTCACTCCGTCCTGCTACAGTATCTGCCTGTGCTGCAGCTTCAATTTCAGGTCTTAATAACATTACATTGTTAATAATGTGAACACTGAATTAGGCATCATGATATACCGATAAACCTAAGACAAGACTTGACCTGTGTGCTGAATTTATTCTTCTGAAATTCTTCTGAAATGCTCTGTGACTCTATGAGGCACATTTATGTAGAAAGTACCCTGTGGTGTAATTTAGAAATGTACAATTGGGAGCTAGCGTCTGGGAGAAAGACTTGAGCAAGCCTTTTAGCCCTCACCTTTTCAGAACAGCTGTTAGTCACAAGTCAACCATTGTCCTAATTTACTGGAGCCTTTCCAGGAGCATTGTAAAGTTATTGTCAGAAAGAAATAGTCAAAGTACAAAATTCAGTTCTTTCTGGAGAAAGGTAAATACCTCTAAATTCCCAGAAGAATGAATCTCAGCAGACCAAGTTGTTTTATCTCTTACTCATATGCTTGTATTAATATAAGAAGAACATTGAACTTGCAAATCTTTCATCATTTCAGCCCTCAGTAAGATTGGACTGCCTGAACATTGCCTTTATGTCATATTCTGCCTGCTGTAGTTCCACCTGCCGACAATTTTCTCTATATACACATATAGGGTCATGCAATGAGAAGCACGGTTTCATCCTAACAGCTTTCCAATCATCTTAATGACAATGAACCTTTTCAAGATTTTTTTCAAATTCAATGTAATTTTATTATAACGGTGTTAACAGTGGACATTATCGCATAGACAATTTACAGAAATATATACATTCAGGATCTAAATTCATCCACAATGAGCAAGCCAGAGGTGAGGGCACAAAGAAAATACTCCCTGGGGCAATATTTGTTAAAAACACCTTGAGATGAACCAGACCAGACATTGGATAGAGTGATTCTTAATAATGTTCCTTTCATAATTGTATATTACTGTATATGGTCAAAAGTGCAATAGTTTAGCCAGTTGGTTAAAAGATGGTGGGTTTCTGGGCATGCAGTACTGTTACAGGCCATTTTAGACCCTTATTACTGCCTCCGACAAAGAGCACTGAATGTAGATTACACAGGTACAGTATATTGCATTTTAAAATAGCTAGTCTCTGCACAAAAGCCCTGGGCAAGTCACCTGTACTGTCAGCCAGAGAGAATAATAATGATAGCAGGGTGTCATTATCAAAATGTGTTCCACCTACTGCAACATCACCTGCAGTGAGACAAAGCTTTTCAGATAGAATGGAACAGAAAAAGAGGTAGCAGTCCCTGACATTTGACAGTCCCTCTGGGCCTCTCTTGGGAAATTAAAACCCAGGTCTCACTTCAGCCTCTTGAGCATTCTTTCTCTTATACTCATACGAGTTGACTCATACCAGTCCGCGTTTGTCCTTAATGGCATGCCACAGGGGCTATGCCCACGGAGGAGGGCTGTATTACGGGGCTGAACACTCCCCGGTGAGATCTTTGTCTCTGGTTTAACCCCCATACTGCTTGGAACAGTCATCACTTTGATATGAGAGCCGCAGGCATCGGATTTGGAGAGCAGAGCGCTGTTCATTGCAGTGCCGGGCTTCTCATTTCCACCATCCAGCATAAAGGGGCTTGCGGCAGGTTGGCAGCACATGAGCTGATGCATTTAGTTGCTAATATAGATGCTAATGTGGTTCAAGCTCTACTCCAGAGCTGCATGCCTTGTAGGTTATTTCTGTAATGAAGACAATTAAACTGAGTTCAATAAAATGACTATTTATGAACAGAGTAGATTTGCAGTGTCTAGAAGAACCAGGCCTGTGTTCTACATCATTTTTAACAAGTACCATTTTGTAAATGTGGCTTTCTCTCTCTCTCTCTCTCTCTCTCTCTCTCTCTCTCTCTCTCTCTCTCTCTCTCTCTCTCTCTCACACACACACACACACACACACACACACACACACACACACACACACACACACACTTTTTATTATAGGTTGTGCCATTTCTGGAAAAGGTAAGGATTTTTTTTTTCAAGTGTATTATGCTCTCACGATGTGTCTTATTTTCCACACAGAACAGACTGAGCCAACAGACATCAGAGAGAAGCATTTGTTCATCTAGCCATAGCAATTAGAGTGGTTAGACACTTGGGTGAGATGCTTTCAATCTTTATAGCTTCACCATGAGCTCTTTATTGGGCACCACAGATCTGATCTGAGCCAAGTTTGAAAGCATTTGTTCAAAGTATTTTACAAAATATGCAACAATATCTGATTCCTCTTAATATTGTTCTTATTATTTTATTTCTGGCCAAAATAATCAAAATCTTTTGCAGACCATCAAGTTCCATCAAATCAAAGGATGCAGGTTAACATATTTAGATAATATTTGCAGTGGCTAACAGGTTCTTGATCTTTCTGAGCTTGTATTTTCCTCTAATATCACTGAATGACTTTATTTGCTTAAAAATAGTTGCTGATCAACGAGTGTGATTCAGACATTTGTATATCTGCTACAAAAGTAAGAACACATTAAAAGTGTGAAAATGCTGTTCATGGACATTCTTCTTCTGCAGTTTGGAGGAAATTGCAGAGAGAGAGAAAATTTGCATTGATGAATGGAAGAAAACACGAATATAAAAAAAAAACAAAAACAAAAAAACCTTACAAACCTATAATTGCTGCAAAAGCTCATATTTGATGTTAAAATACAGCAAAAAGAGAAATAACCTGGGGGGGGGGGTGAATACTTTCTGGAGGTACTGTAGATATGTTCTGGCCTGTGAAATGACTCTGCTAACATGTGGTCTCTTACCGCCACACTTAATCCCCAGCAGCACATTTTCTGACAATATAGCATGCAAGTCACCAAACTTGTCCTGAAACAGCTTCAGGGACTCAAATACTATTTGCTATTTCACACAAGTCTCTTTATACCTCCAGTATTGTGGGTTTGATGCTACAGTTCCACATTTTGCCTCTCTTACTTGTGCATTTGTTCATTGTTTCATGTTTTTGTTATCACTACTTCTTTTGTCCTAGCGTTTATTTTCTCTTCCTGTCCTGCTTTTTTATTCTCTCTGGATCAAACCATAGAGATTTCTTTCATATACAGCCATGCTTATGGTTACCTGCAAGTCGTGTTTGTGTTAAAAACGTATTTTGATGTCTCTTGGGGGAGTATTTGTAACTCAGCACTGTAGACTGTGTGGATATAGAGAGGTCTGTGATGCATGAGTCACCACAGCATCATTACCATACTGTCTAACTAGACACAAGACAAATCTATTCCTCCTTATTATTACCACAACAGCCACACTACCAAAGTCAAAGACAAGGGAGCAGACATACTGTAGATTTGAGGTGTGGACAGACAGGGTTGGTGTGATGTTCTTGCTTGTCTCAACACACAGCAAGGGATTAGAGGAAAAACTGGCTTGTTGTCTCTGTATGCCAAGGCAAGGACAGAAAAGGAGACAATTGCCGCACTATCGTGGCTGAAAAAGTATCAATCCACCCATACGCTTGCATTTAGTCACCCACTCATTCATTTACTTGACTCACTTGTGTCTCTGTTTGTGCCTTGGGGTCAATGTCCTGCCCTTTGTTCTCTCTGGGGGGCTGCTGTGTTTATAGAAGCACATCTGTCACTGAGATGAGGCTGTCTAGAGTGTGTGGAGTGTAGAGGTCAGTCGGACACTGCTACAACTATGTATGATTCATAAAACCAAACCCAAAGCTAGCACCACAGTTTAAATAAGTGAATCTGTACTGTACCTCTGTATGTAATCCGAATTGATGAAGTATTCAACAATCTGCCCTTGACCTAATTCCCAAAAATGTTTTGGCAATACAAATTCCACTCCATTAACCCACAAGCCATGCAACTTTAACTTCCTGTCAGAAGTAAATAAAGCGTGAACAATATTCCCACAGAGAACTGAATTAAATCAGTAAACATAGATGTTTTGTCAGTAAACAGCCACTAAAAGAATCACCATAATTGGCATATATTTATCAAGCATATTAGGACAGACTCACTCCATAACCTCCTACATATTACTGTGTATTTCTAAGAATATGTTAAAAATATCTAAATGATAATCAAATAGTTTAATGATAATATAAAACATTCATTTTTGGGTTTTTTTTTTAACTAAAAAATACTTTTTTTCTCTCCATTTTAACATTTCTTTCTTTCTTCTAAACCAGAAAGGTCACTATTGTTAATAAATGAAAGAAAGCTCAGTAGGTTTGTCCCAGGACTCTCTGACCCATGTGTGCCTCAGACGACATGAATTTTGGTCTTGGAGCCTTAAGAACTCCCTCCACCTGTGTACCTTAGGTTGATATTTTTACTACTTTTCTTGCACAGCATGTATAGTGAGTGTTAATGCACTAACATATGATGCACCTTGGCATTTTTGTTAAATCTGCATTTTGTCCAAAAAATATTTTCACATTTCATACCTAGACAACCCTGTAATTTTACAGGACAGAAAGGAAGCGGTAGAATGGTGGCCAAAGGGTATAATAATAATGTAGAATAATATGTGCTTTGTTATAGACGTATCCGTGGTTCTGCCACATTAACAAAGCTGCTCTTTGCTTACCACCTGCTGCCCTACTACTCAGCCCCATTCATTACCATTACATGTAGCATATTTTTTATCTGACGCAATGCTGAATGTAAGCCTGTTGGTGCTACTAAATGAGGCCACACAACACAAGACACCTGTTTCCAGTAGCAAACCCTCACCTCATTTGTTTTATCTTTATTCCATGTTTTGTTTCCATGGAAGATGACCTGCCTATTTGTCTCCACCCAAACCCCCACGCTCCCTTTCCACTCCTGTTCCCAGAAGCCCCAGGGGTCGACTACTGATGAGGTCATGGATGGAATAAGTGAGTCATTGTGTGACCGTGTATTTGCACTGTACTCCACCCTCTCTGGGGATCACATGCATGGATACTGCAATGGGACTCTGATTCTTATTTTACTACCAGTTCACTGAACAAAGGTTGGAGTCAAGCATGTGGTTATTCACACCATTTTGAGAGGTTTCTTAGTTGCTGAGATTTATATTATCTGAAGTTTGGATTGGAATCACTGCAGTGAATCATCATGGCCAAGTGTTTGGCAATGAAATTTGCACAGGATGTGATGATGCAACTGATATGGTTTCCAGTTTCACTTGCAGAGCTGGGAATCATCATGACTGATGCTCCTTTGTTTCAGTACCGGTCAGCTCCACATATGTATGGAATGAACGTTATTCTTTCAACGAGCTTGCACGGGGTATGCTTATTTGGTTTAAGAAATTAATTTGCATTTGCAGCATTCATTTCCTTATTCGGTCTTGGTGAGATAATTGCCTGGAAACTGAGACTAGCTGCACAAAGCTGCTTCAACATTCGAGCATGGACGAATGACCTGGCAAAACGTGGCTCTCACACGTAAGCTACAACCGCACTTCTATCCATCTTGTAAATACTGAACAGACCACATGAAGTGCAGAGAGAGGCTAAGAATTTGGATGAGAAATGGTAAGAAGACCCAAAGTCCTGAGCTTGTGGATTCCCAGTGTAATGAGCCAGGCTGCTGTTCTATGGGCCTCCCATGAGCTCGGCTGATTGGCTTGTGTTGTTACTCCTATGTGGTGCTGACAATACAGTAGACCTGTCGTGAAGCTGGATAACGATGAGTGAGGGTCTGTCCAATCAGATGTAATTATTATTTTTTTCTGTCATCAGAAGCTCACCATGAGGTTGCTCCCACTGTTCTGCAATGGACAAAATGTATTTACTGAACTGACAGACGCAATCACTGCCTAGGGAAGCCAATTTTTTTTCCTAAAATGGAAATTAATTACCAGTATGAAAAATAATAAATTAAATGTGTTCAGTAATTATAATTTTCTACACACATGATTATAATTATGCACAGCATTGGATGATTTCATGGTTACAACACATATCTACAGTGGGGTTCAAAAGTAAAAGACTGCATTAAAAACCTTATATATATTAAATATAGATAGATAGATAGATTCAAACAAAGACAGTAAATGTCAAAAAAATCAGTATCTTCTTGACTCCATTTCTATATCTCTATTTAAGCAAATATGTTATATTGACCCTGTTAACTGCTTTGTAAAAATGATTAGCTTCTCTTCATGTCTAATCTCCTATTTCAAAGCATGAAGTTGATCTAAAATGAATCAGCATTAAAGCATAACCACCAAATACTAAGAACCAAATACTATACATTTTGTAAATCTGTTAAAGTTGGTAACAATAATATCATTTGTAATAAAAATTGTTGTATTAGAAATTAATTCAGAAAAATAAAACAAACATTTTCATTGTGTGAATGCATGCTCATGTTTGTGTGAGTTAAGCCAGGAGATATATGCAGTTCCACTGTTTGTCAGAGCTCAAGAAAATGCACTCTCTGAGCAAGAAGAGATTAGGAACATTGGAGTGAATATCCTGATTGCAAAGGAATATCCAAAAAAGGGGAAAATGTGAGGACAACAACAAGAAAAGCCTTTAACCTGAAAAGAATAAGAAGAAGTGGAAGGAATATTGGAGTTCTGCATTCATAAGCTGCTAAACTGTCAGATGTGAAGAATGTACAGGAAAAAGTGGGTGGGGGCAAAAGACTGGGAGAAAAAGTGATGGGGAAATTAGATGGTGTGTTCTAAGCTTATAATACAATCAATTCTGGATAAAATGTTTTTCTTGTATCCTTTCAGGACGTGATGCACTGGGCTAACTTTGGCATTTCTGGGCTTCTGTCCAGCCATGATATGATAAACACACAGACGAAAGGGTATTGCTCTCTCTCTCTCTCTCTCTCTCTCTCTCTCTCTCTCTCTCTCTCTCTCTCTCTCTCTCTCTCTCTCTCTCTCTCTCTCTCTCTCTCTCTCTCTCCATTCTCTCCATTCTCTATTTCCCTGTCCAAACAACAAAGCTATTATTTTCCTAGCAGCTAGATTTCATGAGTAGATTTCGGTAAATCCATAAATGTAAGTCAAATACAAGTTGTATCTTCACACAAGCTTAAATGTTTTCTATCTCCTACATTCAGCTACAGCTTTAAGCTTTAGAGGACACAATTTACACAGATGTGGAAGCAAATTAGTTATTCTTAGCAGCATATTGATAAACACATCGATTACGATCGATTGTTAGATCGATAAGAGCTTATATTTGTTTCCAATAGCTCCGGATCCGAACACAAGAAATTCCCCTTTAAAAAGTGTAATGCATTTGCTTCCACATTTGAGCTTTTACGAAGTTATCCAAATTAGCCGATCATGTAGCAGCAAGCATGGAGCACCCATGCATTAAATCATACAGATACAGATCAAAAGCTTCAGTTAATGTTCACAACATCAGCATGAGGGAAAATCTGATCTCAGTGACTTTGACAGTGACATGGTTTTGGTCAAACAGGCTTGTTTGAGTATTTTTAAAACTGCTGATTACCTGGGAATTTTACAGACAGTAGACTGTAGAGTTTGAACAGAGTGATGCATTAAAAAACAGCAAGGTAGTGTCTGCCTTTGGTAACACCTTTTTGATGACAGAGATCAGAAGAGAATGGTCAGGCTGGATCCAGCTGACAGGTAAGCTCTGGTAACTCACAGTAGTGTGCAGAAAGGAATCTCAAAGCATCAAACACACTAAACCTTGAGGCAAATGGACTACAACAGCAAGGCACCACATCAGGTTCCCTGCCTGTCAGCCAAGGACAGAAATCTTTAACCAAAATCTAAGGTTAAAGATTGTAAAAACACCAGGAGGTGTATTTTCAGACCTTTGAGACAGGAGTTGTGATGGAAGATGATTGCTATTGGTTGATCCCAAATTATCCTGCACAGTATAAAATAATTATAATAATATTTTGTTTTGATTTCAGCTTAAAATTTGTAACTCACATCACCCTGTACAGACCAATCTGGAGCCAGCTAGTCTGGTGGCATTGGTTTGTGAGAGAGCAGCGACAAACTACACATACAGCCACAATGTAGAGGTGATTTATCACTGTGAGAACTGTGCGAGAGCCTGTGCAAGAATTCTTGCCGTGCATTTAACAGACAGCAGATACGGCTATGCCTTTGTCTCAGAGACACTGCAGGACACACATATTAACCTCTGTCTGTTTGGGAATGCCAGGGAGCTGATCCAGAGGAGCTTAAAATCTAAAATATGCTGCATCCCAAAATTGCAGAAAGAAATGCATTCTGATGTTGGGTCCCACAGTGACTCAATGTGGAATATGAGTTGTCAGAAAATTATCAAGTAATAGCTAAAAAACACCAGAATAGCAGGAAATAGGTTTGTCAATTTTCCTTTAGAATTAAACATTTTGAAAGAATTTAATAACGATTTGAATAAAAATTTGATTAATCAGTGTTTTACAGTTTTTCACATTATTGAAATAATCAAGAATCATTAATAATAAATTATTTCCCCACTTTGCTGTGAGTCATGAATAAAGATGCTTGGAGAGTGGATGCAAATGCAGGTCATTTTAATAGGAACAGCTCACAAAAGAAAGAACAGTCCAGCGAACAATCCAAAAATAACCTTTGGCAAGAAACAGGGTTAAGCAGGCACAGGTCATACAAACAGATCTATATGGGCTCGGTATCGTCAAAGACACTAGAGAACTGAATGTATTTCATGCATTTATATGTATATTTCACATATATTTTGTTAAGATTAACTAAAACAATGGTGCTGATGAACAGTGTTAAACGGAAAACAGTACACTGAAAGATCAAAGCTATCAAATTAATGTTTCCTGATTCATATCAGGGGGGCACGGTGGCTTAGTGGTTAGCATGTCACACCTCCAGGGTTGGGGGTTCGATTCCCACCTCCGCCTTGTGTGTGGAGTTTGCATGTTCTCCCCGTGCTTCGGGGGTTTCCTCCCCCGGTCCAAAGACATGCATGGTAGGTTGATTGGCATCTCTGGAAAAATTGTCCGTAGTGTGTGATTGCGTGAGTGAATGAGAGTGTGTGTGTGTGCCCTACGATGGGTTGGCACTCCGTCCAGGGTGTATCCTGCCTTGATGCCTGATGACGCCTGAGAGCGTCATTAGGCACAGGCTCCCCGTGACCCGAGAAGTTCGGACAAGCGGTAGAGAATGAATGAATGAATGAATGATTCATATCAGCCATTTTTTTTTCTTGACTCTAATGCACAGTTACTGTACACTGCAATATTTGTGAGCAAGTCAGCGATGCACAGGCAGACCACTGCTGAACCAGAAGCATGGACACAGACAAACAATTCTAAATTTAACATGTTGCCCATAATAGTTTGACTTTATTGTGAAAACATACATATTTTGTGCATTCTTGAGTTTCGCCCAAGTTGATCCTGTTGACCTGCATGTGGTAATGATGGTTGTTTTACTCACATAATGCACAGAATGAAAACCCTGCAACATACAGCAATGAATTTTCACCTAATCCTTTTTAAAGTGGGGGAGTAAAACTACTTTATATGCTTGCTCATTTGCTCAGTTGCCTATGTACAGTATATCAGCACATCAGTGGTGTTTTGGATCTGGTCGTTGTCCTTACTGGCTTGTGGAGAGCAGTGCGGTAGCTTGCAATAGCTATGGCACTACCAGCGGGGGCTGGACTTTACCCAACAAATCCCCATAAATAACATGAACCCATCTTTTAAAATCTGGAAATAAGACATCCAGACATGCTACATGTTGCAACAGTCCAATGTTAAGTTTAGGAAAGCGTGCAACATTGCATGATCAATTGTAACACATATTAAAGATGTATGATAGATGATGCAGAGGTCATAAACAAGATTTCCTGTTTCTTTTTTTTTTCAGCTTATTTTTTTATATCATAATGACAATAGTTTTATCACAGTAGATATAATAATCATAGTTTCTGTTGATCTTGGCAAATTAAGTCACAGTTGCATGGGTGCATTTAGAAAAAAAAAAAAAGCCAGCTTTTCCGTACATCAGCAGCAATTACTCCTACATATAGCCTGTGTACATTAGTACAACTTAGTATGAAATCTCCATCTATCTCTCTACCTCACCTACCATCTACAGGTCAATGCTTATAAATTCTGAAGTCATGTAACTGACTATAAATAATCCCAATGACAGGGGCTTCCCAGTTAAGACTGAGTGGATTAGCTTTCTGACTCTCAGCCTGAATACACAATGAAGATTTCTCTGCAGCTCTGCACATATTGTTCCTGCTGGGGATCAGAGAGCTCCAACTTGCAAAGGGTAAAAGCAATTGCTTTTTGCTGCAGTTTCAATTATGCACAATTTCAGTTGGCATTCACACTGGATTAATGACAGAAAAGCCATGTCTCTTTCTAAAATCCATTGACTAATAGATGTGTGTGGTGGTAAAAAAGCGGGAACTCGTAGAGGAAATGCAATAGCTTGTTGAGAACAAGTTGCTGTGCAGTAAATTGATGGAACAGTTTCACATAAATCACAAATAAATAAAAGTAAATCAGTTTGTGCATTAATTAAATCTTGAACTAAGAAAACTGCTTATGATGAATGGATCCAACATAGTAAGTGTGGTGTGTTTGATGTGGCTGTCCGGGATTTCTGCAGTCAGTGTTACATGAGTGTTTTTTTGTTTTTTTTTGGTTTGTTTACTTGCACTAATGCTGCAGCTCATAGATCTCTTGTGCACAGAGGAGGAATTAATGTTCAGCAATTACACCTACAGACACACAGCTGAAAGGAAATATATTTGGTGGTCAGGATCAGAAGATAAAGGGAAGCCAAACAGAGCAATTTGTTTGGATGCACTTCATGTTGTGTTTTATTTAAAGCCAGAAGGTGTTAAAGATACATTTAAAGCTGTCCTCTAAATAATCTATAGTGTGCGCAGGAAATAAAAACTAATAACACTAAACTGCTTTTAAGTGCAAAGTATTCTTTTCTTTACATTAGAGGTTGAATGCAGTGTACCGATAAAGCTTGGTGAAGATGCATACTGTGAATTTATAAACATTTTACATTGAATTTTTTTCAGCTTGGTCTCACTTTTAAAACAATTTGTGTAACACGTTTGTACCTTTTCTTAAAAACCTCATTTGCATATGATCAAAAACCATATTTACTTATTTTGGCAGTAATGGATCTGGAGACTATGCTGGTACTGCAACAGGTATAAAGTGGCAGTAAACTCTGGTTGGGATGCCAGTCACACCTAGAAGCAATTCAGTTCACTCATGTGCATGTTTTTGGTAGGTGGAACGATTCAACAACATCGACTCTAGCCACTGTGACATATAGGCCACACTTATACTGTTTTTGTTTTTTTTTGCAATAAAACAATCAGGTGTTAACATTCACAAAATGGCAAACTTAATTTCAAACTGCTGAAAGCAGAATGCACGACTGCCCTTAAATGCTTTGGTAGGTTTACCGTGACTGGTATGAAAGTTTTATGTATGGTAGGTTTCACAGGGGATGTGGTAGCTCAGTAGTTAAGGTGTTCGACTACTGATCGGAGGGTCATTGGTTTGAATCCCAGGTCCCAGGTCCACCACTGCTGGGCCCCTGAGCAAGGCCCTTAACCCTCAATTGCTCAGGTGTATAAACTGAAAAAAAAGTAAGTCACCCTGGATAAGAGTGTCTGTTAAATGCTGTAAATGTTTCATGCAGGACAATGAAAAGCATTACCAAACACACACACCTTGTGCTAAGGTTAAAAGCAAACCATCAGGTTAACAACTTGCTTAGATTAACAGCAAACTCATTTTTAAAATGTTCTAGTTTGAAGGTAATGATCCTGATACAGTAGTTAGATGCAAAGAAAGATGCTAAACATGATGATTTCTATATTTATCCTAACATTTTGAATAGAATTTCTGATGAAGTGTAGATACATGTGTATATCTCACACGATTGATGCAGGGCTCAACCTGAACACCTTGGGCACCTGCCATTTTTTTTTAACAAACGTTACAGTAAAAAGAAAACAAGTTTGTGCTGGTGGATTGGTTTATCTTTGATGCCACACATGATCTCCATTCAAAAGCATTGGAACCTCCTCCCTGCTGCTGTCTACTACACAGAGATGGAACTCATTTGATGTGGCAAGAATGAGAAAAGCAGAAGAAAGGTGGGGGAAAGATGGAGAGGAAATAAAATGAGAGAGAGAGCGAGAGAGAGAGAGAGAAAGGCAGGTGCTTCCCCTCCCACTGGCCTCCTCCCTGCAGTGTCTGGTCTTCCTCTACTTTAGAGAACAGCTGCCTCATGTCACATCTCTCCTCCACTCCCCAATCCCAACTCTCAACCATCCATCTATCCATCCTCCCTCCTATAGATCACCATTAGCAGCAGCTCATCATTTTTCAATCCTGCGTCAGTCTTACACGCAACATGCTGCGTTCTAACTAGAGCAGATTTAGAGAGAAGAGACATTTTTACCCAACTCCCACACATTCCCTTGCTAATACAGAGTGTTCCCTGAGAGAGACATGCCCTGAATTCATATGAGCTTTTCGGGGGCCTTAAAAACATTCCTCCATCTCTCTAAGCTTCTCCTCCCAACACTTTGATCCGAGCAGATTGACCGAGGCGCAGCACAACAACCTCATTCCACACCAGCCCTCAGCAGCCACACCAGCTGCCACTGGCCATTATTCAATTAATGCGGGCCCAGAGAATGTGCAGCGGCAGCTATAAATGCAGACTTCATAAAGGTCTATAGGCCAGTGGAAATTAGTTTAATTTATGTAATTATCTCTTCTTTTATGTATTCATGAATAATGTTTGATTTAAGCAGTGGTATTAGGCATACTGTTTGAATCTGCACTTCAGCACATATCTCATTGCACTTTGTGGTGTCAGCCCTCAGGACAGGCACTATAGCATGAGTATAGCATTTCAAGTTATATTTTTTAATTAACTTTTTTTTTTTTTTTTTTCAAATTACGTGACACTCAGAAATTCCTTAGCACAAGCACAGACTATACACACAGCCTTCATACAAATGCAAATGTTTCCATCTATGCCTTGGGGATTTATTTCATAAGCCAGATTTGCATAAGCAGATTCAAATGAAAATCAAATCAACTCTAGACTGATACAGGTGAAAGATTTATTGTCCAATGACAGAGTCAACTGCTGGAAAACTATTTTTTAAAATCTTATTCAGTTCATCCTTTTGGGCTGAATTTAATCCAAATCTCTGGTGCATTATTTGAATGACAGAGCTATTTCTTTGGAAATGTCTTTAATTCACAGTGAAGAACGTTCCACAGACTCACACCTGGATTTCACATAATTGCCGCCCATTAGCTTGTCTTTCCTTTTTCAAGCACCAAATTTATTTTCTCATTCTTGCATTACCTATGGGTTTTGACAGAACTACAGATGAAATAAGTCACCCATCGTCAGTCTTAATGTGCTCTAGTTTCAAAAAAGCACACAATTTAATTGTTCTTTCTCACTGGAAATCAGCCCTGGGTTGTGGATGTGCAAGGTTCAGACAGCACTGAGACCCAGTCGTGCACTCTGGGTCGAGCTATTTGTATTGTTATTGCTGATGAATGGGGCCATCTGCCCACTGCCTGCTGATGGCTGTCTTGGCTAGTTGTTCTTCAACAATAAGGACATGAGGCCTGGATTTGTGAACAGGCGTCACGATGGACAATAGGAGAGTGGCAAACTAGCAGCAGGCTAATGGAGCCCTGATCCTACAGGCACTCTCAGTAAACACCAGTGTTGATAAGCACCTCATACAAAGATTAGCCTGGCAGGCAAGAACAATGTCAACGATGCTAATTACTCTGCACTGCATGCACAAAACAAACATGTGCGTTCTCTGAGATACAGATACAGACACAAAAACAAGTCCGATACCGGCTCTTTCTGTGAAATACACACAAATGTACTGGCAAGACGGCATGTACACAGACATGTGTCATCTATATTTAACTGTGCATTTGAGTATGTTTGCACCTCGCCAAAAAGGGCATTTTCAGGTTTCTGTGTTCACTTTTTTCTTTTACTCAGCCACACCATGAATTCGTTTGGTGATTCACTTCACCTGCCTCCCACCAGACCACTCAACCATTTTCAGCCTCTTTGTTCAAGATGAAACATGTTTAATCTCCTGGCTCTCATCCCTATAGCAAGACTGTACTGTACTCCTGCTCCTCCCATTCTCCCACCAGAGCAGATCCAAAGTCAGAGAGCGTGAGTGCTACTTTTCAAAACCAGCAAAAATACATGCCCTCCTTCATTCTCCATCTCTCCTGTGGTGTGAATTGGACTGTGGCACTCTAATCAGAGGGTCATCTGCTTGGCCTGGCTGCACAAATGATGGCTGCCTGACTCCTGCTGCTGAATTATGGATGTGAGGGAGATGAATATTTCATTTTCCTCTTAGCTGGGGTCTTTCTGGCAGCAAGGGCGGAGCCCAGTCATGTGACCTGCATGACCACGAACATCTCATTTCTTATTGATGCAGGCATTTAGTGGGATTGAGCTAAATAATGGGGCTGGCAATGCTTTGCACACATTAGTAGAATCTCGGTGTGAAAGAGGTTATCTGAAAATGCAGGGGGTTTAATTAATCATCTGTAATCCAGCATGCAACCTGTGACATACAATATGAAGACAAGCAGGAAGTCTATTTGCACTTCCAAATCATCCTACATTTCAGCTGAAATCATTCAGCTGTCCATTTGCTTGATATGCCGATTCATTCAGAATGGGAACATAGCCACTCATGTGCCACTCAGTGCCTTCCATCCATCCACTTATATACACATGCTAACATGCACATGTATGCACTCACAACACATCCACCTCCACCTTGTCATCAAGTGGCTAATAACCAAAGGTGCGGTGAGCCAAAAGCTTCTTTCCCGGTGTTCAGATTTAATTATTTCCATTGTTTAATCAAGCACACCATTTAATCATTGAATTTGAATAGGGCTTTTAGTAGTGGCCAACAGGACAGGATGACCATGCAGAGGCAGCCAAGCATCGCCTCTCCTCTCCTTAGCCCATCACAGTCCATCAAAACAATTTCACACATGGAAAGCAAACCTTAATGGCACTTCACAAATGGTGCTGAGGCCCTGCTCACCCTGGGGAGGGAGTGAAGAAGTGAGCATGGGAGGGGAACCTTAGTGCAACAATGGCCCATTAGTGTGACCGTGAAAGATGTGCTGTCTCATGGTGTCAGCAACAGACATCTACATACAGTACAGCACATGCTCAGAAAGACCTGAGACACTTTGTACCATGCCTCTAGGCCAATATGTATAATATTTTCTATAGGCTTTTGGTGGCACACACAGCAAAGTTATGTAGAGTGGAACTGTCAGGACTGTGATCGCTATTTTGCCCTTGGCTGCACTACTGTCCAAGATCAAGACTCACATTTGTGCTGGGGAAAAAAGTTAGATTTCAGGTAATCCCTCTTGTGCAGTACTGGTTAGATATTTCCTGCTACTATATCAGATATAATCCTTAATTGTGGGTTAATTTTTTCAGATTCATTGTAATATCATCGCTACTACATTCTGACGAGTCAGTTACTATTGTATAATTGCCCTGATTGATTTTATATCCAGTTGTGGGATGTTGTTCCAATGACTATGGCAGAAGTACATTAATCAGCATACATGAATGAATTGGTTACCAAGGAACTGTCAGGACAGAGATGCTTAGGCAGATGCTGATGCATGTAAGGCAGCTTTAATGAGCATACAAACTACAAATCTAAAATGGCAGGCAATAACAAGGTCAGGAAACAGGCACAGGTCAGGCAATTTTGCAAACAACACTCTGTGGGATGGAAATAACTTTTACATGCAAAGAAATTACATATGGAAGTAGGCCAAGCCAAATAATCAGACAAACAGTACAAAGGCATGGTAATGTCAAGGACAGCAAGTAAACTGAAAATATACTGTGAGTGTGTGGCTGATAG